>NW_027467170.1:377500-392500 GCF_046128005.1 Genypterus blacodes | reverse complement strand
TGATGACTGATGACTGATGACTGAGCCCGTCCTGCGTGTTGGCCCTGACTGTATATATAGCTCCGGCTCCGGCTCCGGCTCCGTCTCAGGCTCCGTCTCTGGCCCGGGCTGTGGCGGTGTGGGTTTGTCGGGACGGCCGTCGCTGCGGCTTCAGACAGCAGCTACTATTCTGGATGTCGAGTCGACTCGTAGCGACGCTTTGTCACTTTCCGCTGCTGCTTATTGCTAAATCTCTCTGTCTCAAGGTTGAAGCGTAAACCACGGCGAGGAGCAAGGAGCGAGGAGCTGACGGAGGCCAAATAAATGACGTGGCCCACATCTCGCTGTTTCACTATGTTTTCACAAAGCCCTTTGTGCGCCTGAGTGTGTGTGTGTGTGTGTCAGTTGGTATCCTCCCTCAGCACACACACACACACACACACACACACACACACACACACACACAGGGCCCTCTCACTCACCGACATGTGTTTCCGATTACAACCCCGCATTCTTCCCTCCCGAACTGATTCGCCACCCGAGTGTCACGTCTCCGCGGCGACGCAGCTCGCCCCGGCGTCCCCCGACCGTCCGCTCATCCATCCGCCTGTCAGAGGAAGCTCCATTGTTAACAGATGGTAATGTAATAAACTGACCTTTTGACCTCTAAGTAGCAGCCACGCAAACCCTGCTCTCGGTGCTGGATGATATGTTAAGTGTGTCCCAGACAGCTTGTCAACAAACACATGGGGAAGCCAATAAACGGGCGCGCGCTGCGGTTGTTTTAACCCCAGAAGGGCAAAGCACATTAATCACAGACGAGCCCGAGACGATGATGAGGTGTTTGGTGGTCGGCTCTAAATAGTTGGTAATGGAGGTCTGCAGCGTAGGTGTCTCACCCCGTCGGGTTCTGTCCTCGCTACAAGCTGCAGGAGAGAGAAGGTGAAGAAGCCGACGCCACTAAAACACTGCAGTCACACACAGATCCATAAACTTTAATGTGTTTGACTTCCATTCTGTGCTGATTTGTGACGACGATCCCATTCTGATCCGATCCGTTCCAGGCATTGGTTGAGACACGTGTAGGTTAGATCATCGACCGCAGCGACGCCGAAGCTTTAATCTGACTTTAATCTCCCGTGTGAGGGATTAGTATTGTTTCAAGCCAAAAAGTTTCATTAAAATTTAATCTAAATTCCGTTAATTTGAGAGAAGGTCGCTCAGAAAGACGGATGGAAAATTCAATATCAGTGATTTTTGTGGCTTTGTGTAGTTTTGACTGGCCTTTCATTTATAGAAAAGAAGTGAATAGAAGGTTTGCTTGGAATAGATTTATTTTTCTATTATGGTGTTTTAATTTAATTAAGAGAAAAATAATGAATGTGTGTGTGTGTGTGTGTGTGTGTGTGTGTGTGTGTGTGTGTGTGTGTCTGTGTGTGTGTCTGTGTGTGCATGTGTGTGTGTGTGTCTGTGTCTCTGTGTGTGTGTGTGTGTGTGTGTGTGTGTGTGTGTGGCTGTTTGTAACCTTGATTGGTCTTTTAATGGCACATTGGATGAGCTCATATTATTGACATTGATGTATGTGTAGATATGTGACATTTCGGCGTTAGCGGCTTGAGCTGCGATGCCAAAGAGTCAAAGCGATGAAGCGCGACCTCACAGCTCGGTCACAAAGGCACTTTGGAGCGGCGTACAAAGGGAGAAGCAGATAACATTTGAGCTTTTCTCTGCACGACACCTCCCAGGGTTACACGTCGCTCGCGGCGTTTGGCATTCCAGGCGAGGCCGGATCCCCTTACCAGGCGGAGCAGGTCTGATGCAAGGTCGGCCCGTGTCGGCGTTTCAGTTTCACCGTGAATACCAAAAACCGTGAAAGCAGCGTCTGACCCCTGAGAGAGGAGACGGGACATTAAAGACGAGGAGGAGGACGAGGAGGGAAGAGCAGCGCCGCTAGAGAACAGGTGGCGGGCCGATTTTAAAGAAGGGGGGAAACTCAAAACAGGAGAGTTTCATGAATTATGGGAGATAAAGTGAGGAGTAAGTTCCAGTGAAGAGCTGCGGCGCTGCGTATCAAACTACACCGCCGGTTGTAACTCACTTCTTCTGTGGAACGTTTTTACACGGCAGTAAATAACGAAACTTCAGCTCCGATCTCCAAGAGCAAAAACAACGCCGGCCAGCTGAAACGCAGCTCGGCCTGACTGGGCTGGGCCTGACTCAGCTCGGGGGCCTTTCTCTGCTGGAACTCTGCTTCGTCCTCAGCACAGCGAGCGAAGCGAACAAAGCGGCAGCCCGCGAGGACGACATCATCCATCTCTCACACACACACCAGCGACATAATAAATGACGCCGCCCTCACCAAAGTAATTCAATTCCGATATCTGCCCATTAAAGCCTCGGCGGGTCTAATCATATTTCTTGGACAGGGCCATTATTATTATTATTATAGGTTTATCTTACAGGATCACATTTAAAGGAGCCGCTGATGTGTGTGCACTTTCATTTTTATGACACGTAAGGATGCATTATGGGCCGGGGCCTATTTATACTGATCATCTCACGTTACTCCATTGTGTCTGATGGCTCATTTCTTTAACGCTAAATGAACGACTTAGTCCCGTCCGGCCTGAAGTAGAAGCTCTTCATCATGTATAAATATGGATCAGCCCGGCGTGGAGATTTGAACGCACGGCCTCTTTTATGCTTAAGCTCCCTCGCTGCTATTACAACAAACAATGGCTGTTAGATATTTATAATGGTTATGAAGCCATTTGCTGCAATTAGGATGACGAGGACAAAGCGGAGAGAAGGTTTTTATTTTACTCCTCTCAGATTTGTCTTCCACCTCTGCTCCTCTCCTCTCTGATGAGACCTGAGGAGAATATATAGGATGTAGTTTAAAGAATAATGGTGATAAAGTGTGCGTAGTTTTCATTTTTATCCCCAATGTGTGTGTGTGTGTGTGTGTGTGTGTGTGCAAAATCTACATTTATGGCTCAGCACCTTCAAAATTCCATTGTTAGCCAGACGCAGGACACAGAGGTCGTTCCACCGCCAGCTCGCTTCTGCATATTTAGATAACCTTCAAAATAAAATACAAATAAATCTGGCCAAAATAACAAGGTTTTTAAAAAGTACTTCTGTATTCATTTCCTAGCCTCATATTAACATTTTGTTATTACACGGGTGAAGCAGATTGGTGTGTGTCTGCTCAGATAAAGTCCCTCTGTGGTTTGTTTTCACAATATTAGTTTTGAATTTGGCAGCAAAGCCGATCGCTTTGAAGCTTTATTGAAACCTGACAGTGGCCCTCATGTCATTTTTCAGTTATTTTACAAGTCAATGAATGATTTAGGAAGTTTGCTCTAATAAGTGTGTGCGTTTGTGTGTGTGTGTGTGTGTGTGTGTGTGTGTGTGTGTGTGTGTGTGTGTGTGTGTCCTGAGATCAAAGCTGAGTTTAATTTTAGTGAGATCGACTGAAACGACAACAACGACTCCTCTACTGGACACCTGCTGGGAAGTGGGCGTGGTCTGCGACAGGGGGAGGAGCTGACCACAAAGCCTGGCACCTGGTTGGACGGGACAGGCCACGCCCATGTCCGAGCCAGATTGCTACAGGTCACCTTAGTGATTTAGAGCGCAGTGTTCAGTGAAGTGGAGATCTGTGGAGCCAGAAAACCACGAGTGAGACCACAGCTGCATTATGGGAAAGAAACAAAAGCCTTTCATTCATTTCTGCTTTTAATCATTTAAGTGAGAGGAAGAGGAAAGCTTTGGCAGCGGCGGTGTGCGTGTGTGTGTGTGTGTGTCTGTGTGAGCTGCGAGTATCGGCTCTATCAATCTGCGTTTTTTGAGGTTTTTCTCCCTCCAAGCATGAAGCCGCCGCCGCCGCCGCCGCTCCGCTGAGTCTCAATAACATTTGGTTGTGGCCTTTGTTTGGCTGCTAGGAGACTTTCACACTCCGGCTTTGTTTCCAGGGTTGATTTGGCTTCCGTCAAGGTGTCAAATTGGACATTTCTGGCGCTCTGAAGCATGTTCTCTCAGAAAATTTGTTTATTTCGCTACATCCATTGTTCTTGCACTCCCCCGCCCTCCCCCCCCAGCAAGCCCGCCGCCCCCCCACCCATGCTTCACAGTCGGGGTGCTATTAGACGGGTAATGAGCTGTGCCCAGTTTCTGCCTCTCGGAGAGCTTTGGATTACGGCTGAAGAGTTTGCTTCTCCTCTGCCTTTCTCTCTGGATGGGGGCTTTGATGCTCTTCTGTGAGTCTTGGACTCCTGGCTGAGGCGTGAAGTTCCTTTATTTCGCCCTGTGGCTTCTTCCTCCAGGCTATTTCGCCACACAGCCTCTATTAATAAAGGAGCCGCACTCGCTGAAGACTCCTCCGGCGACATCAACCGCAGCAGCTGAGGCCTGGGTACTTCAGTCAGAGAGCGCCGGTGTTCTCCACCAGGTTCCTCTCTGACCTGCTGCTACAGGTCCTGCTCTTTGGGGGACTTTCAAACTCGTGCTGCTGCAGAGAGTTTCCATTTAAGCCTCTCACCTGCTTCTGTTTGTGTTGAAATCAGTAAATATGACATCCAAGCCCACTCAGTTGATCAACCAGTTTATTTAAGTGTAGAGTTTGATCTGATCCCTCTTGTCTAACCTATGTGGGAGCTCTGTGGCATGCTGACTCTCATGAGCGTGGGTAATGGGACCCCGGCGTGCTCGTTACAATACAAATGAGCTTAAATGACGGCGGCTCTTATTTAAAGCGGCGGCGTGGCTTCCTGGGACTTTTCATGAATTAGACTGAACCCCGTGTTGACGCTGAAAATGGCCCCACGAGTTCTCTCCCTCTCTCTCTTTCTCAGATGGTTGATCCCTGCTGCTTGTAATGGAATGTGCGTACACTTTATCCTCAGCACAGCTGCGTCCAACTGGAACGAGACGCTGCATTCACTAAGGTAACGTTAGACTCCTCCAAACGCAGGAAATGACACGTTTGGCCTGGTGAGTTATTGTCTGTGGACCGGTGACAGTATATATACCAGAGTAATTACATTTAAAATCGCCGTAATCCTACAAATTGCGGAAAAGGAGAAGATGGCTGGACAGCGAGAGCGGCGGAATAGCGAGAGCAGGTGTGTTGGTTTTTCCTGGCGAGCTTCCGACGGTCTTCGCCTGAGAGCGGGAAGGTCAGCGCGGCTCATTCAGAGTCTATTCATAGCCGTCAACTTAATCCTCTGGCCCTATTCACAGGGCGAGGAGCTTCGGCGCGGACAATGGAGAGCATCCACCGTGCCGGCCTCGCCGCCAGCACGCCGTGTTCCAGCCTCGACACAGCGCGGATAGACTCTGAGCGTTAGCGTAGCGGGGAGGAAACAGCACAGAGCAGCGGCGTAGGAGGCTGATAGTGATGTAAGAGCTAATTAATACTGCATGTGCACTTCATGCCAAGAGCTCAGTCGCTCCGCTATCAGCACCTCGCCAGCTCAGGATGTAAACATTTACCATGAATTAGCTGCCGCAGCGTAATAAGCTAACGTGTCATACGGAGGCTGCTGGTGTCAACACGCTACTACTTAACACGCCAATATGTCCAATGTGGCACTAAGCTGCGCCTGTGTGTGCGTGTGTGAGTGTGTATGAGTGCGTGTGAAAGCCAACCGTAGATCACACAATAGCAGAGCGGTGATGCGTTCATGGTCATTTACTCACATGAGTTTTTCTCATAACGATCATGGGAATCTTTCCTCTCCATCGTGTAATGTATCCGTTTCATTTGCTGTAGGGAGGGAACGCTGGACGATGTGTGTGTTTCTGTATGTGCGTGTGTGTGTGTGTGTGTGTGTTCACGGTATTGGAAGCAGATGAGGTTACATGAGTGGCCTGAGCTGCACTTTCTTCTTCAATTTAACCTCCAGAGACCTCAAGCATGCACCTCCTCTCTCTCTCTCTCTCTCTCTCTGTCTCTCTCTCTCTCTCTCTGTCTCTCTCTCTCTCTCTCTCCCCCCCCCCCCTCTATTTAAATCCATCGCTGTGGCCTGCAGATCGTCCGTCCTCTCTTTGTCAGTGTGTGTGTGTGTATGTGTGTCGCTGCGGCGTTTCATTTGCTATTGTAAAACCGCAGCCTCTCTCTTTCTCTCGCTCTGTGAGTTTGTGTGTGCCCCTGTGTGTGTGTGTGTGTGTGTGTGTGTGTGTGTGTGTGTGTGTGTGCCTCTGTGTGTGTGTGTGTGTGTTAGAGCTTGACCAGTTGGAGGCTGTAACCAGGTGTGATCTCATTCTCCCTGCAGTCCCGGGTGTGTGAGATCGCTTTAGACACAGATTTTACCTCCCACTGGCAGATGAAGGTTCCCTCCTCCCTCCCAGATAAATTGTGCGCATGGGTCGGTGCCAGTGTGCAGGATATTGTCAGTTCTCGTGTGTGTGTGAGTGTGAGTGAGTGTGTGTGTGTGTCTATGTCGCCTTTGTCACCGTTTTGTATGTTGGGTTTTTACTCCTGTGTGTGTAAAAGATTCACCTCAGTGGCCTGGGAGTTTATTGGCTGCTTCGACAAGGGTGTGTGTGTGTGTGTGTGTGTGTGTGTGTGTGTGTGAGTGTACACATTAGGGGATGGGGGCCCACAGGGAGGCCTCCGGGTGTTTTATGGGTTCAAGCTCCCTGCAGAGTGGAACGGTCAGAGGAGATAATAATAGCCTGGTCAAGATTCAGTGATTTGCCTGAGGATTAAGCTCATGGGGCGTTTCAGGGGGGTCGGGGGGGATCAGTGGGGGGTTAGGGGGGGTCAGGGAGGGTCAAGGTGTCCGGCTCCTGAAACAGAAGCAGGTTACAAAGTGATTTTTTATTGCCAGGTCACTGTGGGCGAAATGGTGTAACAGAGAACAATGACGAGCAGCAAGGAGACGAGGACCCAGGAACCAGGGAACATGTTTGGATCAGTTACAGTCTGGATGAGTTTGACCTCTGCTAACTAATAAAAACACTAAAATATGTTTCATTAAATATCCTCACACGAGTCTAAATACTCACAGATGCTTTAGAGAAGAAAGGAAGGAGGAAGGAGCTGGTTAGTATTGATGAGGAACAGAGTGATTAGTAAGCTTGGATGTGGGCGGGGCCTATATGCCTACATAAGGGATGTGGGCGGGGCCAATGTGCCTACATAGGTAGATATGGCAGTCATGTACATCGTCCCCTTCCGTGACAATAATAGAGGACGGATGTAGAGGACGATTCTGTCTCACTTAACAAGCTAAACGCATTCACACACACACACACACACACACACACACACACACACACACACACACACTACGTGCCGACGCATCTTTACTGTTGTTGTCAAAGGATTTCAGATGCTTTTAATCAAACTCTCCACCCACAGAAAATGAATGCTGAATGTAATGTAGCACACACAGCAAACACACAGAATACCAACCAGGCTAAACAGAGCCATCACACACACACACACACACACACACACACACACACACACACACACACACACTGGCAGGCTTTGCAGTTGCCCCCTGTCATCACATCAGTGTGTTACTGAGATGAAAGATGAGAAAGAAATGTGAATTTCACAACAGCGGTCGAGCTCGTCACCGTCGGCGACGGCCAAACGACGCGAGCGGGCGAATTAATCATCATCGCCCGTACGAGCTAACGGAGGAGCACATCCACATATTTACAGGCCGAGCCGCTGTGCCGTCCCTCCTTCCTGTCACTTTGCCCCCCCCCCCCCCCCCCATCCACCTCACCCGGCCCTCCGCTGCCCCCCGCGTCTCCCGCTCACCATTCGGAGTCTCGGGCCCAGAGCGCCAGAGATGAAAAGAAAACAAAATGCCGTTTGATCCTGCGTGCTGGCGTGACGGCTCTGTCGGGGAGCGTTAGGCTGATGACCTCGCCCAAACGCAGCCACAGGGTATCAAACACACAACACACACACACACACTCACACACACACACTCACACACAGACACACACAGACTGTTAATGTGCAGATTATTAATGCACAGGCTCAAAGTCCGGACAGGCTGAGTGAAATGAAAAAGAGACACACACACACACACACACACACACACACACACACACACACACACACACACACACACACACACACACGTATCTTCCCGCCAGGCGCCTTTTTCATTTCATCTCTCTCTGTCATTTCTTCTCTCCAGGTTTTCTGAATCCAGCCAACATGATTTTCTGTCCGAGGCGGCGCCGATCAAATATCTGCGAGCTGCACGCGATGTTGCATTGTTTTGAGTTATAATGTTTCAGCTCTGACATGCCCGGTGTGAGCTCAGAGCCATATCGCCCCGCTGTTATCCCGGGAACACCGCGGAACAAGACAGGGAAGCTGCCAGGATGATGGATTGACTTCACCCTGCTGAGGAACGCACCACGACGCCTTCACCTGGTTTGATCCAACAACATGGAGATCTCATCTGCTCCTGTGTGTGTGTGTGTGTGTGTGTGTGTGTGTGTGTTGGGGTAGCATGCATTGATAGATTGTGTTCTACCACGTCTGTGTTAGACGTTTGCAACAAGGGAAATGATGTCACCGCGCTCCGAGTCGCTCCTTATCGTTCCCATCAAACATGTTGCTCATGTTTGAAGTTTGTTTCCTGTAGAAACTCAAACATTCCCACTGCGTTACTCCCGAGCGCAACCCATTCCAAAGTCTGTGAATCTCGTCTTTCGCTCAACGGTCTCGGTCCGCAGCGACAATTACGAGGTGTTGATAAACACTCGCGAGCGTAGCGTGAGTTCTGCAAATTAACATTTTTCCAGACGTTTCTCAGGGGAAGTGGAGTAAAGACTGAAGTTATGTAACCCAGAAGCTTCCTTTATTGAGAGAGTTCAACCGTGCGGATCGAGCACGGCAGCTTAATCTGTGATAATGGAGGCTATACACCGGAGCGTCGGTACATAGGAACCACTGACGGGAGACGGGTGGAAGCATCGGAACAGGCAGTATTATATTTACCAAAGCTTGTAGAATTCCCCCCCACACAGAAAAAGAGGAAAATGTTGAAATTGCCGAGTGAAACCTGGAGCGCCGAGTTCCTCCTCCGCCCCCATCTGGGCTTTGTTTGCTCGCGGATCGTCTGCAATAAAGCGCAAGCTGCAGTTGGCAGGCCGCTTCGTATTCAGTAAATGTCAATCAGAACCTAATAGAACACACACACACACACACACATAGACAGACACACACACATTCTACTCTCTGACTACATCATTCGATTCCTTTTGAACATTTTTCTTTTCCGACTCCGCTCCGGGTTTGCCGGGTGTTTTTGTGTCCCGGCGGCTCCGGGGTCAGGCTTTGGGGAAGTGTTGGAAACGCGTTTGCGAGCCGAGATGTCATTACTTTTCGCTCTTTGCTGCTGTTCCCATTATTGCAGATAAAGTGAAACAGCAGCTGGTTTGCTGTCTCTGGAAAGCTGTGATAATAACTGTGTGTGTGTGTGTGTGTGTGTGTGTGTGTGTGAGAGATGTCTGAGAAAAAGAGAGAGAGAGAGAGGGAAGTGTGGAGTTTTTACAGCAGTCATACAGTATCATTTCACATAACTGCTTCACGCCATAAAAGGGCAGAGAATGTCCTCCAACACAAGCAGCCGGTGTGGACAGACACTCTATACGCCGCGCACAGATCCATACCATCAACTTATCCCAGATCATCTCAAGGTTAAAGGGAATTTTCTGTGTAAGATAATACCCTGTGCCGATCCGTCCCGGGGTCTGTTTAATATGGCGGTGCGTCTCGTGCTGAGTTAGCCTTTAGAGCCCGCACCGCCATTACCTTCTCCCAGTGAGACCACAGGCAGGAGCGTCTGGAATGGCGGCTCAGCCTTTCCTGTTATTGCTTCGTATAGTGCGGAATATAAATTTCACACCGCCGTCATTATCAGCGCCCGGGTAGAAACGCTGGAAACGTGTGTGTGTGTGTGTGTGTGTGAGCTCGTGAGGATTCAATCCCGCCGCCGCCGTCGCCTACGAGCGTTACGGAGATAAATCGATTCATAAACGAGAAGATCTCAAAGAAAAGTCGTAAACGAAAAGTGTCAGCTCCGTTCTTCAGGACTTTGACGGACATTGTCTCCATTCTCACACACACACACACACAGTTTGGGGTCTCGTCTCTCCTCTGTTAACTTTATCAGGAGAACATGACTCTGCTTGATATGTAAAATAGGGATTTGATGTGGAGGTATGAAGTGTAATTTGCTTTAAGCAGCCCGTGTCGTCTTACAAACACTGTAGAAATCCAATTTCAAACACGTCTAATGCAGTTTGGTGACTCCACAAATCAGATTATCAGGATCTCATTTAAATCTGCAGAATTACTCCGCGAGTCAATTACTTGAGTGTGTCACAGTCGCTTACACACTTAAACACTTCATATTTTACTGCTGGGGGGGGCAAGGGGTGAAGGGGGGGAGGGGGCAGAGAGGGGGGGGGGGTTCATTCAATCAGCTGATGGGACGCTGCAGGTGCCAGGGAACGCGGCGTTATTCCATTTTATTGATGAGTCGGTCACAGGACAGCAGAGGTTCATGTTCGCAGTTTAACCCCGACAAGAGCAGAGACACAGCCAGCGTGTCTTAACAGGATCCCCCTAACCTGACCTCTGACCTCTCACCCCTCACCCTCCAACCCCAACTCACTTTAGCAACATTAGGTTGAGGGGATAAGTTGCAGTTCTGTCCTGTGCTTCAGTTTTCTGTACTATTGAGCTTTGATTTGATCTGTTTTGGTATTAAAGAGACTTTTGTCCCACTTTATTTATTACAAAATCCACCAAAATCACCTGTAACATCCACCTGAGTCCACCTGTGTGTGAACCACCTCTGTCCTCTATCCTGGTTTACTCCATACGTGTGTAAACTCTGAGAACATGGAATCAAAATCCAAGAATATGGGAATAAACTAAGAGAATAAAGAGAATGAAACTCCCACAATATGGAAGGAAAATGGGAGTTTATGCAATGAAACCTAAGAAATTGTGGAATAAAATTTGAGAATATTACACGAAATATCAAATCTGAGATAATGAAAGTCAAAATATGGAATTAAACTCTGAGGAAAATGGTTTGGAATCTGGTAAAATGACCCCTAATCCCTAATAATCATCCAAAGGTCCTCTGCGTGTCCTGAGCACCATCGTCTGCTCCCTCCGGGCCCTGCAGGAGCATTAACGTGATGAGAGACCCGGCTGAGAAAATTCCGAGCCTGGAATTGGGTCTTGGAAGAGAAACTGGAGCTTTGAAGACGCAGAGGGATAAGCAGCTAATCCGGGCGTGTTTCCAGAGTGCGTCCATCCCGTCTATAACGGCCGACATCTCTGTTAACTAACCTTCACAATCCCGAGTCGGAAACCTGTAACGTTCCTCCTCATTCCCCGAGTACCTGACAGCGCCGCTCTATTTGCCCGGACGATTACTAATCCGGTTAATTTCCCAGCAGTTATAAGCGTTTAGATTGCAAATGAGGAATTTGTAGGGTTTATTCCCCGACAAAAGGGGAGTGAAGGGACGGACGGAGCGATTGGGAAGGACGAGAGAAAGAGACGGAGCAGCGAGCGTCGTTAACCTTTATATAATGTGCTGCAGACGGAGGAAGATCTCCTGCTCTCTCTGAGATTTCAAAGGTCACGTTGTCGCCGGTGCAGGTTTAATTTCTGGGCTTTACTGACAGCTTTCCTCACAGGAAGGCCCGGAAAGGTGGGGAAGAGGAAGAGGAGGAAAGAGCTGTAATGGTCTCACTGTTTATCACTTCCTCCCACATCGATGTTTCACAATGTTTCCCCTCAGAATGAGCGACAAACGCAGCAGAGAGGATCCGTCGGACACGAAAGGCAGTCCCGCCAAAATAAAAGGTTTTTCAACCGTCGCTCAAAGCGCCGCGGCCAAGGAATGCGAGCGGAAAACATGCCAAGGAATGTGTTTGAACAATGTGGGAGAGATGATGTGCTCCTACGCTTTCTCACCCGATCTTTCACTTCACAAAAACAGAATTCACACATCGAGGAGAGAGAGAGAGAGAGAGACAGAGAGAGAGAGAGAGAGGGAGGAGCGAGGAGGAAAGACGGGATGTTCTCGGAGCGTTGAAGTCAGATCCGCCGTGTGACCCCTGAGGAGTTCGCTTGGCTCCACATTGGGGAAACACGAGGGAATGAAAAGGGGGAACGTCACATTCCGACTCCGACGTTCGACACATCATAAAACAGCAAAAGATGTCAAAAGGCATCCTGACAAAACTTGAAACTCTTGTATGAAAGCTGGAATGAGTGAATATATGGAATGTTGGAAGGAGCGCTGGATAGGGGAACGGATAGATCTTCATCCATATGCATGTCGCTCCGTATCTACTTTCCCCTGTGCTGTGATTGCGGTTTGATCCGATCTACCCTGCTTCCCCTCTCTCTCTTCTCTCTCTCTCTCCGTCTCTCTCTCTCTCCTTCCTGCAGGAACCAGGACTGATGAAGGGCCTCACACAGAGCGATGCGGAAAGAAATAGGCAAGAGCGACGTGCCGAGCGGCTGCCGATTGATTTTCAGAGGCGATTCTTGTATCATCTTTGGCTCTGATATCCTATCTGTCTCCACGCCGACCGGGGCCCCGAGATACTGATCTGAGATGAAAAAGCCAGACTACACTGCCATGTAATAGGGCCCTGAACCCGAGGTTACTGGGGCTTTTCAATCACACACACACACACACACACACAAACACACACACACACACACACACTCCGACCCCCTCGTACGGAATGAATCCCAAGCCAGCGACATCATTCATCCTCTCTCCGGGGTTCCCAGCTCCTTCTTTTCTCCATCATTCTTTTAATAGGAAATCTCTCCGCCGAGGTGTCGGGATAGAAGCAACACATTTGTTAAAGGCGTCTGCTTGGTTTTCCTTCGCGCTCGCCACAGCGTAGCTTCACCGCCAATCAACGCCAATCGCCCATCCAACCTGAGCGGCTTGTTTGTTGGAACGGAGCGACGGCGGCTCTGAGGAGGATCCGGTTATGCCGACCTGCAGATCTGATTTGGGCGCAGGGAGCGAAAATTGGATCCCGATTTAAATCAAAGCCGGGAGTCTTGGGAGCCAAGGAGGTAAACGGGACTGGGGGAGTATTCATGGACGAGGAAATGACTTGTGAGTAAGTCGGCAGAAGCCACTGAAGAAAACAGAGCTGCAGCCACGCCGGAGCAGTGAATCATGGGAAGAGAGAGCAAATCATTAAACCCTGCTCCTTCCAGGGAATCTGTCTCTCTCTCTCTCTCTCTCTCTCTCTCCTTCTCTCCCTCTCTTTGTGTGTGTGTGTGTGTCGGTCTTGGCCTAGATTGCGGTGCAGTCGGGGCGTGACGGTTTCGGCTTCGCCTCGCTCCCCACTGCAACTTTTGAAGTCGGGTCAGGGATACTTGCCCCCCGCGCTCGGCTGGAGAAGCCACGTAATATCAAGCTCTCCTCCCAGTGTCCCACACACACACACACACACACACACACACCCTGCCACCAGTCTAATGTGGGGCCATGTGGACTGATTTTGTGGGAAATCTTTTGAAATGGTAATAAGGTTGGGGGGGGGGCATCATCTTTCTCTCCGAGTGAGCGAAGGAAGGAAGGAGGAGGAGGAAGAGGAGGAGGAGGAGGAAGGGGGGGTGGTTTATCCAGAAGCGGCGCTCTAGGTCACAGATATGTAATGATGGGCCCGGGATGAGCCGGGGTTTGCTGAAGGATTAGCCTCTGTCTTCCCGAGCCAGTGCGGCCGATCTTCATTGACATCATCGTCATCATCATCCCACAGGGCAGATTGCTCCCTGTGCCAATATGGGAATAGAACAGCCGCTTATGTATGGAAATTATACATACATACAGTGTGTGTGTGTGTGTGTGTGTGTGTGTTTGTGTGTGTGTGTGTCCAAATCCATACACCAAGAAAAGCAAATAACATACTATTTTCATCGCCATGGTAATTCTTCAGCTATGGCAACAACTGACCTGCATTTTCCTCCATCTTTGCTTTATTTTCACTCCAATGAAATAAAATAAATATCTGAGCGCTGAAGTATGAAAGGGATTCGCACCAAACCGCCGCCGCCGCGCTTTGTGAGCTCACGTTTCCCAGGAGGTGAAAGCGGATGAACTCCTGACCGCCACATCACTCAGCCGGGGGAGGAAAAGATGCGGCGGGCGCAACCAAACACGCCGAAGACAATCTGCCTCTCTGGAAATCTGGAAGCCATCAGCTCCTCCGTATCTCCCCTCTGGCTGCAGGATGATGTGAGCTCACATTATAAATATCTCCATTCTGTTTGATTGCCCTCCAAATAAGTCACACTGTTCAAACAAGCACAGAGCGCCGCGCCGCCGCCGCCGCCGCCGCCTCCCATTGTCTGGCTGCGAGCGATTCGCGCCGCGGTCCACAATTTATTATCGGCACCTTTCCCCGAGTGAGCGATAAGAGCCGTGATGGATGCCTGACTTGACGGAGCCCAAATGGCTTTATCTCCCCCCCTCTCCACGCCGCTATCTCACCCCCGCGCTGATGAGCCGCGCTTATTCTTTCTTCTGCCGCTCTCTCCCTTCTTTTCCCGCTCCTCCTCCAGACGCGGCCGACTCCGTGTGATCCTCGAAACTAATGTATTCTATTATTTACTGCTTTACTTATCCATGCTCTTTGTGTCTTTCTTCATTCTTTGCCCTTTATTTGTTTGCGTGCGTTTGCGTCCCTGCCAGGCGAGTTTACAAGCATGTGCGTGTGTGTGTTTGTGTGTGTGTGTGTGTTTGTGACTGCGTAGGCATTCGATAAGCATGATTGCATGATTGCGTCGCCTCCTCAATGCTGTTCCACATTGTTGCTTTGCTCTCTACATGCCACATCCTGCCATTTAGTGAGCCAGCTATCAATCTGCTCAATTACTGCCTGCAAACTTCAACTTTTGACTCACGGCTCATCTTCCTTCTTTTAGCGACACTCAAGCAGCAAGAGCGCCGCATGTTTATTGGCATTTGCGCG
>NW_027467170.1:337500-372500 GCF_046128005.1 Genypterus blacodes | reverse complement strand
AGGTAGAGAAGAAGAAGAGATGGATTTTTGCCAACTAGCACGGTGACTTAACAAATTCACTCTACCAACTACAACAGAGAGAGAGAGAGAGAGAGAGAGAGAGAGAGAGAGAGAGAGAAACAGACAGAGAGAGAGACAGACAGACAGACAGACAGAGAGAGAGAGAAAGAGAGAGAATAACAGAGAGAGAGAGAGAGAGAGAGAGAGAGAGAGAGAGAGAGAGAGAGAGAGAGAGAGAGAGAGAGAGAGAGAGAGAGATGGAAGGGAGAGGGGGAGGAGATGCAGGAGTGGAGTTGATGCCATTCAAATTGATTCGGCGACCTGCGGGCTTTACTTCCTGTCACGCTTTTCTGGCAGCTTTCGGTCCTCTGCCATTCCTCAGGAGAACATCTGAGGAGGCCGCAGAGCGTCTCTCTGTCCCTCTCTCTCTCTCTGTCCCCCCCCCTCTCTCTCTCTCTCTCTCTCTCTGTATTTCATGGTCATTTCCCTCTGCGTCCTCTTCTATTCCACGCCGCGTCTCAGTCGCCTGCCTGGGCTCCGACTGTTTTACATAAAAACCGAGGTCCCCTTCTCTCTCTTCTCTCTCCCTCCATCTCTCCTCTCTTTAATCCCTCCATCTCTGGCTTCCTTTCCCCTCCGTCTGCCGTCCCCGTCTGCGTTCCCCTCTCATATCTCCCCTCCTCCCACTTTCAACTTTCCTCTCTTTCACTTCCTGATAATGACTTTTCTTCCTCCGTCTCACAGCTGCTCCACTTCTCAGCCTCTCTCTCTCTCTCTCTGTCCCTCACTATCTTTGTTCTTCCTCTCTCTCTCTCTCTCTCCCTCTCTCTCTCTCCCTCCCTCTCTGCCACAGACTTGAGTGCCAGTTGATGAGACCTGGATTGAGAGCGGTGGAGTATCGTCGGCGTGCAGCAGTGCACCCAGGAGAGGATGTCAGGGGGAGAGACAGGCCCTCTTCACATTAAATATCATCTGACACCTAATCTGCGCCACCTTCTGCCGCTGTGATGAAGAGGAGGATGGGACCGTTTCCCCTCCGCTGGAAAGAAACAGCCTCCATCTTTTCTCCCCTCCTTTCATTTGAGGCGAAAGGAAGAATTGCCACGTAATTAATACGGGGAGACAAAGGCTGTAGTGAGAGAACAAGAGAGAATACAGAGCAGCTCTGCCGCTCTGCAGCTCCACCAGAGCCCAATTCAAGGAGCACAAAGTGTCAATAGAGGTCCAATCCAACCTCCCTCACTCTCCCTCTCTCGATCTCTCGCTCTCTATCTCTCTCTCTCTACCTCTACCTCCCTCTGTCTCTCTCTCTACCATACTCTACCTCTCTCTACATACCTACCTACATTCTCCCTCTCTCCCACCCTCTCCCTACTGTTTTCCCTCTCTCTCCTTCTCTCTCCCTCTCCCTCTCCATCCCTCTCCCTCTCTCTCTCCTTCTCTCTCTCCCTCCCTCTCCCTCCCTCTCTCTCTCTCCCTCTCCATCCCTCGCCCTCTTTCTCCATCCCTCTCCCTCTCTCTCTCTCTCTCCCTCTCTAACCCCCTCTCTCTCTCCCTCTCCCTCTCTCTCTCCATCCCTCGCCCTCTTTCTCCATCCCTCTCCCTCACTCTCTCTCTCTCCCTCTCCATCCCTCACCCTCTTTCTCCATCCCTCTCCCTCTCCCTCTCTCTCTCTCTCCCTCTCTAACCCCCTCTCTCTCTCCCCCTCTCTCTCTCCTTCCATCCATTGCTTACTTGTCACAATTCTGCACCGCATCAATACATCACATGCTTGATTTGGCATCCAGATCTCAGGTTCACAGCGGAGACGTGAGGACGCCGGGCCAAGAAAGGCGCCTCCCCCCCCCTCCCCCCTCCCCCCTTTTTACCATTCGACAAAGGCTGCGGCCGCCAGCTGATGCGGTTGCAAATTGAAAAATGAACAAGAACTGACAAGTCTCCCAGGTAAATCAATCCCATTTAATAGGTTTCCAATATGGAAATGCGGGGAAGGAGATGATCTCTGGGAAAATGGTTGCGGCACATTTCTTATCTTTCATTCCTTGAGATAATGAATCCTCTCGTCCTCTGGGGTCCCAACCCTGCGGCGGTTAGAGGGGAAAACAAGCCCTAAGAACCTCACATAGAGCGGTTCTTACTCCTGAACTCAGAGGTAAGTAGATGGTTGCTCTGGATTTGACACCTGAGTGAGTTTTCCTTCAGGCGGTAACCCGAGGCCGCTCAATCAGCCTCTCACTCACTTTACACTGAACCCAGCGTCCGGCTTCTCCTGGTCCAGCTCTGTGTTCACATCCGCTTACTGACCCAAAGAACTGAACACACACTCACTTTACGTATGGATTTTTGGGCCCAGCAGTCTATTTGATCGGTTCCCCTGCAGCATCATGAAGACGTCCCTCACACTTCATACTGACCACGTCTGGGCTTCTTCCTCTCTGTGTGGGTTTGATGCGACTCGACAGGCAGTAGAGGCGATCCCGGGGTTCTGAGGTTGCCAGACTCTCCGGTCGGGCCTTCTCCCCCAACGCGCTGAGGCAGGGGGGAGGGAGGGAGACCGCTTGTCATGAAAGGCATCGGGCATCTGGGAGTTCATAACAACGTGGCTCTCGGCCTCTATCATGAACATTTGTTTCTGCCACTTTGGCACGTGTGGAATTGCTCTCAATCTTTCTTGCGGAGGGAGTCTGGCAACCTCTTTGCCCATCCATCACCAGCCGCCCTCTCTCTCTCTCTCTCTCCCTCTCTCTGTCTCTCTCTCTCTCTCTCTTCCCCCATGAAGCCTCCGTGGCAGCACAGTTGTGTCTGCGTGCCTGTTGCAGTCGCCCTCTGCCTGTATCTCCCACCACATGTTGTGCATTGCCGCTTTGTTCCGGCACTGCAGGAATCCACTTTGATAGCCAGTGGACAGTGACATGTGGCTGTTACCCCCCGCCCCACACACACACACACACACCACCTAAAGCTACATGTTCTCTTTCAACAAATCGCCTGTCTGAAGTGATCATGACCTTTGATTCTTATTGGAAAATGTTAAAGTTCACCTATGAACTTTGATAATAACATTCCCGGCTTTGATCGGGTTTAGCCGTTCACGCTAACACGAAGACAACAACAACTGCACACGTAGCAGATGTCCCGCGGCCCACATGCCTCATAAAGCCAGATGAAATCACCACACGCCTGTTTATGTTTGTCGCCATAGTGACAGTGGGCTCTGATTGTCGTTTGCGGTCGTACGTGTGAAGCTGGAAAAGACATCGCACCCGTCGCTTTCTTCTTTCAGTGCTAACTGCGACAATCGGCTCTGTGGCTGAGCCTGACCTTTGCCCTCCCCGGTGAGTAAAGGCAGAAGTTCAAAGAGCGCCTGTTTGTTCTCTCTTCTGCGCTCACGGCTAAAGAAGTGGAAATCCCTGCAGCCGCTCATTAGCGTGTGTGGACGAGAGACAGACAGAGAGAGAGAGAGAGAGAGAGAGAGAGAGAGAGAGAGAGAGAGAGAGAGAGAGATGGTGTGGAAGAGGAGGGGGGGGGGGTTCTTGGCAATGTGTCGAAAGCGGTTAAATCATTGCACACAGGACCAAAGTGGCACTTATAGCACATAAACGTCAGTTAGAATGAAATGGTTGTGAGTAGGCAGTGTAATCTGTGTGTGTGTGTGTGTGTGTGTGTGTGTGTGTGTGTGTGTGTGTGTGTGTGTGTGTGTGTGTGTGTGTGTGTGTGTGTGTGTAAAGAAGTAAACTGCGAAGGTTAAAAAGCAGGAAGAGGATTC
This sequence comes from Genypterus blacodes, assembly GCF_046128005.1. Taxonomy (NCBI): domain Eukaryota; kingdom Metazoa; phylum Chordata; class Actinopteri; order Ophidiiformes; family Ophidiidae; genus Genypterus; species Genypterus blacodes. The sequence goes on along the minus strand of NW_027467170.1, from coordinate 368,734 downwards.
AGTCAAACATCTGTCCACATCAGCTTGAATCAGCAGGCTGAGCTGATCTCCACAGGATCAACCTCAGAGCACCAAGTCACTTAACCAGCCGGATCTATAACCAATAATCAATGATCTCATTATATGAACAGCTCTCATTTAGCTGGAGATTGGAGCTTCAGAGCCGAGCGGCGTGTCAGCGGGAGCAGCCCGTGATTAAACACTGACCTTACGCTTAATTAGTGGCCGATGGGAGATTTTGCCGCTCAGCTATGAATCATGGGAAGGGAGAGAAAAAAAGCAGCAGCCAGGGGGGTGGGGGGGCGGGGGGGCTGCCTAAGTGATTAGGTGAGAGGTGTAAATCAATAGCGCTGTTGACCTGAGAATGGAGTGGCAGAGGCCCGCGAGGTGCAAAATGAAGATGGAGGGAAAAAAGAGGAAGGAGAGGACGCGATTAACACCGGCGACCTCGCCGCGCCGCCTCACCGAACGCTGCTGGCACACGGGAAAGAAACTGCACGCGATGATGTCACCGGCTGAAGTGAAGAGTTTGTTTTGCCGGTGAAGGCTGCACGTCGCTCTGCGTTTCTGCTGCGATGTAAACAAACGATCTCACAGCCACGGGCATCAAATATTAAGAACGTAGTAAAGAGTTTGAATTTATCATAAATTTGCTGTGAGTCAGATCAGTGTGTGTTGATCTGCTTCACATATTAAAGCTTAAATGTGACAGAACACTTCAGGGTCGCATGTGAAAAAAACATTGACGGTGAAGAGAAATCAACAGCACGCAAATGATAAATAAAGACGCCATCGCAGCGCCATTCCAAAACCTTTTATCTGGCACGTTAGCGCCCTAAAGCTAACAGCAGCTAAACGCCTCATTGGAAGCCACGACTTTAATCTCCTCCGTGAGGCCGTTTGTGCCAAGGAGGTTGTTGATGCTTTATCCTCCCCCTCCTCCTCCCTCCCCTCCTCCCCCTCTACACGGAACAAAACGCTTTATAATATGTAACCAAGGTCGGGAGATACATTAGTTACTGAAGAGCAGAAATCAATAAGCAATGCAGGCCTGAGAATGGCTAACGACAATAGTGGAGCTTTGTGTGTGTGTGTGTGTGTGTGTGTGTGTGTGTGTGTGTGTGTGTGCTGAGTATCCTTTTGAAATCAGATAAATTAGATCAGAGCTCCATAATGGGCGGCGATCTGAACACACTGCATCATTTTCTTTTGAAAGGAGTAAACTATAAATTGCGAAAATGAATGACGCCGGGCGACTGTTTGCCATTAAAACTTTCCCCGGTAAAGGCAGGATAAAAAGGTCCTTTTATGCTCGTCTCTTAGTAGTAAACGCCACATTTGCAGGTCAATTTAAATCAAAATCAATTTACTGAATCTGCCGGCAATTAAATACTCGATCCTAATGCCCCATGAAAATACGTCCTGGGCAGCAGCGGCGTGATTCTGTCAGATCAGGTAGAGATGAGTCCCACGTGGCTCGTTTCACACACACGCACACACACACACACGCACACACACCACTCAACGTCCAGTAAATTGACTCCGTCGAGCAGGAGCAGCACGCTTCCTCGTCGCTCCGCCGCTAATTGGGTTCTGCGCCCTTACTTTTTACATGGAACGCCTTTTATGGAGCCATTTAAAATACATAGCGCCGCGTAATTAGAAAGAGACGAGGGAATAAGAGGGATCCCAGCCACGACAGCAGCCAGATGAAATGCCCTGTTTTATATACTTCAGCTCGCTCGCCGCCGCAGCCGCCGGGCGGGAAGTAAGAGAGACGCAGCAGAGAAACGTCAGCTCACCTTCCACTGTAATGTAAATATTAGCGAGCGCCGCGCTGGAAATCTGTTTGGCAAGCGTAGCCGAGCGAGGTCATCCATAAGTGATTTCGGAAAAGACGGAGGAAGGAAACACATTAAGGTAAATAATGATTAGCAGCCGGGAGCGTATGTGGCTGCTTTCATAAACTCTGTCTTAATGACTTATTTGGCAGTTGTTGTTTTGACCCGTGTGTACTGTGTAAATGTTCAAACACTGAGGTGAGGCCAGATGTTTGGCAGACGCGTGTGCACATTAATAAGCACACACACACGCGTACAGATGCTCACATGAATCCCCCCCCGCATCCTCACTGTGTATGTACGCACTGCCGCCCACACACACACACACACACACACACACACACACGTGCCCGACTCTCTCCCTCTCTCTCTCTCTCTCTCGCTGTGGATCCTCTGGGAGCCGTCGGCGGAGGAAGAGTCATTTTTCGCGGCCCTGCTTGTTGATATTTTTCCTGTCAGCTCTCTAATCTGACTGCTGGCTCTCGGGCAGACTCGAGCCAAACTCTTCAAACAAGGTCACAAATATTTAAAATCTCAACACGCAAATTAATTCACCTGAAAACCGACAAGCCAGCCTGTAAAATGGACCCTGGAGAGGATTTCAGTCAGTATAAACACAACGTTGTCCCAAGTGGCGGCAGACATGGCAGGTTACTGGGGCCACAGCTGTTTCACTATCCAGATGCTGCTACTTCAGTTCAAAGTTAGTGTGTAGATGTAATGAATGTTGTGTCACGTATCTATCTTTACACACATCCAGTAGACCAGTGGACAGTAAATCAGAGAGAAGACGTGAAATCTGTAGAGGCTGTCCCACTTTCATAAACAGTTTTGTCCTGGTTTGTCCAGTTCCCATCATCCTCTTATCTCATTGACTTTGTTTACGTTCCCATTCCTTCAAAACAATCAGCAAAATAATAGCAAAAGGGACTTTGGCTAGTATAGCTTCTAGATGCAACAGTGAGCTCGGGTCTTGTGTTTTTGTGCCGACCATTATTTGAAAACGTGTCTGTTGGTATAGCCGACGCACGGTTGCATTGAGTTGCTTTTCATTTGTTGAAGTGTCAAAGTGTCAAGAATTTACACAAAGTGTGTGCGAGCATTTAATCCTTTGAGTGACGTGAGTGCAAGGAGAAACAGAAAAACATCAGCGTTTCATTTTAAACGCCAAAAGATTGGAGTTTCAGGGTTTTCACAATTGAAAGCAAAACCTTGCACTTTACATTAAAGTGAAGGAATATTTCAACACTCCACCGCAGGCCGTTCTTCACCATGACTGCATTTACCTTTCAAACTTGACTACATTTTACTACTTGTGTATTTTTACTTCAGTGGGATTTTTAATGGAAGTCTTTACAACTTAATGCTTTATTTCTTCCACTGTGGTTTTGGTACTTTTACTGCAGGAAACTGTTAGAATTCTTCAGACCTGTTAGCAGCTGACAGGCGCAAATATGCAGGCGGAGCGTCTAATTGAGCCGATCGCACCTATTTTAAGACTCTGCCACCCCAGCTCGCCGTAAATGATCTCAGGTACGTTGTCATTCTGCTCGCCACATTGCAGACGCAGCCGCTGGTGATTAACGGGCGAGTTGGAGCGTATAACTGATAACGTTCTGTTGTAAATATTGATAAGCTGCATTAAATCTCTCTGAAGGATCAAGTACAGATGTGTACTTTCTGCTAAGTATAAACAGGAACACTGTACAGTAGCTCTGATTAACTCCGGCAGATGAAAAGTGTGCTATAAATAATATGTTCCATCTTTAATAACCTCATGTGACCTTCATGAGGCACTTTATTATTAAGAACACTGGTGATTATGGCAGTTATTGAAGCCGTGCGGCCAGAAATCTGGCTGGGTAATACAGCCAGTTATTCATAACTGCTGTGGTTGCATCTGGTTTCTCTCAGTTTAAATCAATCTCCATCATGATTCACCCTGAGAAAACTCTGCCTCGGTCCAGAGGTTCCACCGAGAGCTCGTGTGTCAGCGTCACCTCCACCTTCGCCAGCGCCGTGTCGAGAAAACATTAAAAAGTACAACTAAAAAGCCGAGCGGATTTGGAAAGTATTGTTTTCCAGAGTGATCCCGAGCACTTGAAGGTATTTCAGGTCAAACATTCCCGTTTCCTACAGAGGATATGTGGCGGTCTGCGAGGAGGGCGGCCCTGACTTTGGCGTGACTTGATCGAAAACATGCACCAAAGAATAACTGGAATTCCTCACAAGAGTGCAAGTGTGCGGCGTTCCTGCTTTTATCATATTTTACTCCTTTCACTCGCAACACATTTAACATTCACTGCCCATAAACGTCACCTGGAGATGTAGTGAGTGGATTTAGATAAAGCCTTAACTGGAGCATGAGTCACGTCTGAGGGCCAAACAATGATCCTCTACATCTTACAAATCATGCTGATCATCCGTCAATACTTTGCTCCGAGTTTTCCTCTTTTCTTAAAGTGCTTTGCTGCTGAGAACTGAATATGGAAACACACACTCTGAAGTCAGTTGGGTGCATTTGGAACGTTCAGTCATTCAGTACTGTTAGTTAGTTTCTTGTGAAAAAATATAAAATCCCTGTAAACTTTAATTGCAGTTGGATTAGTGGGATTAGGTGGAACAGTCTGGTGGAACACTCAGAGGCTGAACCCTTCTGTTTCTGCCAACAGCAGAGGTCAGGAGCAGCAGCGGCGGCTCTATTGTCCGTATGAAACAAAAGAAACTTTCCCAGACCCTAAGTCACCAGGCGCTGTGAGCGTGAATATAATATTAGCCCTGAAATTAGTTTTGAATGCCTCTCTATCACCTGGAGCAGGAGGAAGAACACGCGGCGCGCTGAGAGGCAATAACGGGTCAGATTTCCCCAAAGGTTCTGACACCGCCACCAAAATTAATTGCACTGTTCTGAAGATGAATAAAGGCATTTGTGCTGTGATTAAGGAAGCTGGAGCGACGCCTCCCTGCAGGCCTGAAGCAACATTCAATAAGCCCACAGCACCGCCTGCCTGCCTGCCTGCCTGCCTGCCTGCCTGCTTGATGGACTTTGCTTCTATGGAGCGGCAGAACCTGACAGGCAGCAGAATGCCACTCACACACACACACACACGTCCATTTGTATACTTGTCCTGCACGCTCCTGAGCACAAACGCACGCACGGCTACTCACAACAACAACAACAACTTTCCCCAGTTGCATAACCTCATGCATGCCAATGTACAGCACAACATACATCACATCACATCACATTACGGCGAGGGAGCGAGAGCCTCATTCCTCATCTCTCAGACAGGCGGAGCAATAACAGACGACGCTCTATCTGTCTATGAAAATGTGTGTGTGATGGGCAGAGGCAGCTGAAGCTCCCTCAATGAGGTTGTCAATGACAGGCGGCGATAAGAAAATGTTTACGATACTGTAGCTGAGTCGTGTCTGTCAGCCGAGCGGAGCTGTTGTGTGATTTTAATCGTCACCTCCTCGGCCGACAACAGAGCCGCCGAGCTTTATAGCATCTGGGAGTAATAAAGCAGAGCGGCGATAGCGGCGGCCATGATGGACCTGGAGGAAGATAGAGGGTCATAAGGCGTTTATGAACACAGGCTTTCAATTTACGGTGGGAATATTTCAGAAAATAACGTTAACGATAGGGTTTTTATTTTATTAATGGTGGTAGCGAAGTTCATTCTGCGGTTGGATCCTCGCCGTTGTTTGATGTCTGCGAAGAAACAACACATAATTAAAGAAGATCCAATAAATTCCGAGCGGCTAGGAGTTATTCCTCCCTGTGAAGTGAGAGCTCACCGGCTTCCCTCTGACGGCTCTCCGTTTCTGATAGTTTGCCTCTCCTACCTGGATCGCCGTCAAAAATCCGAAGAGGCTATAAAGCGTTTACTTCTTCTGGCACCGGGCTCCCAACTCAGACGAGTGCCAGCGACTTCATTGGTCTGCTCAGCTTCACTCCTCAGCCACCGGGCAAATCATTTGTGAATAGTTTTGGGGCTTATTTTCACCTCTGTGTTTGGTTTGACTCTCAGTATCAAAATCCCTCCTCATGTTAAAGTAATCTGCTACGCCAAACATCATCAGGGCTCGACATGTTGTAGCCGTTTACAACCTTCTCCCAAACTCTCCAACGGCCGCGTGAGAACTTATTGTGAAGAATTCCACATCGACTGAGTCACTTTGAAAGTTTTTCTTCATTTTATTATCTTCATCCCCCTTAATATGTGCAGGGCTACAATATGGGCCTAATGTATAAAGTAGATAATGCCTCAGTAAGAGCAGAGCTGCACTCAAAGCAGTGAAAGGGCTGACATTTGCCGAAATCCAGTATAATATCATCTGCGTGTGCTCTCATTTCACTCTCCTCCTCCGCTGGCTTCGCCCTTGAATTACCCAGTTGATCTCCACCCTTGGACTTCTTCTCCACGCATTTGGCTTTAATAGAAAACAGGTGATTATCTAATACGGAGGCTTTTTCTTATTCTGGGCGGGACACAAAGGTAGTTTCAGGGACAGAATGGGAACGTTGAAATTGTTTCTGAAGGAGGTGATGGTCTGAGTTCTATTATGCCGCCGGCGCTTTGGTCCAACAGGAAGTACCGTTATCGTGGCTGGCACAAAGAATCCGAAACCTATATTTTGTAGAAATGTGCCTATTGATTTTAAATGTGGTGTTTTGGAGCGGCGGCGGCCCTGCAGAGCCAGAGGAGAGGCTTAGATATCACTTGTTTACAGACTGTGTGTGTGTGTGTGTGCTGTTGTGTTGTTGAGAGGCCGCAGAGAAGAAAGGCGCTCATTGACAGTGTGGAGACGTTTGTACTCATGTTTCCATTTACTCCACTTTTCTTCCCCCTAAATGTCAAATCGAGAAAAGCAACGTTATTGAATTTAGAAGTATTATTTTGCATTGGAACAACAAAGAACAAAATCAACCACACTGAACTCCTTCTGCCTGTTTATCTCTGCTTCCATCGATCTGCTGGTCCAAATGGAGACCTCTCCCTCCATCCCTCCCTCTTTCACTCCCTCTCTCTCTCCCTCCCTCTCACTCACTTTTCTCTCTCTCTCCTCTCCCTCTCTCTTCTCCCTCTCAACCCCCTCTCTCTCCATCCCTCTTACTCCCTCTCTCTGCTCTCCCTCTCTCTCTCTCTCCCTGCCTCTCTCTTGTCCTCTCCCTCTCTCTCTCTCCTCTCCCTCCCTCTCCCTCGCTCTCTCCTCCTGGCCTCGCTCACCCTGTGTTTGGGGAGGAGCGGAGCCTCAGTCAGCCGTGACCGCGGCCTCAGACCGAAGCTGCCAGGCATTCCTCCCTGACAACACATTTTTGAGAAAGAAAAAACAACAACAACAAACGCTTTTCCCGAAGTGAATCCTTTGTAACTTGTTACTGCTGTGGTCAGACGTGGTGATGTGGTGATAACAGCCTGGTGACTCTGAGAACATTTCCTTTTGTGGAGGATTCTTTTGTTACTTTGCTTTGATTGTGTGTCCCATACTGTGTGTTACAACAGAAACAGCTGGGAAACTGAGAGGAACAAGGAGGAATCAAACCACAAATATATGAAGACTTCACTGGCAAAAACAGATGTGTGTGTTTATGCAAATCATTCTCTGCAATCGAGATAAAACTGTTGAACTGTTGTTTAAGTTGAAATAACACACACACACACACACACACATTTGGCTCAATCATACGTCATAGAAGGTCTGGAATCTTGATTGAGAACTCACGCTGAGTAAGAGCATCGATCATAACAGACCGTCGCCATTCGTCTTAATACATCACACACACACACACACACACACACACACACACACACACACACACACACACAGACGGAGGCAAACCTGTCCAGCAGCAGTGTGTTGAGTGAAATGCGTCAAATTGTGACATAAAGTCTTTATCTTCATTCTTTGGTCATCTGAATGAACTTGTTCTGGAGCGCCTTGCTCAAGGGCATTGGCCGGAGGAATTCAAAGGACCTTTTGTTGTTGTTTTGCTGCATCTATTGATCCAAACTGTTCATTAGTAACAGTAATAATGTGCTCGTTCTTCATTTGTGGTAATTGTGTGTGAAAGGTAAACAAGATACTGGATAATGAATTTGCTGAATTTGATCTGAAGGCGACCTCATCCTGGTTTCCTCCACACGCCTCAAGGTGAAGCCGGCGCTGAGCGACATGCGGCGACGTCTCAGCATGAGTTATGAAGTGCGGGCAGACTTCCTCCACAGCAGGGTGAACGAGGAGACGTGGAGCTGAACCGCCCACGTTATTCTAGAGCTGATGGCATTATGATTGGAACCATGACGGCGTCGCTCCCCGCAAGGTGAAGGCGTCTGACTGAGGAACGCTGAGGCGGGACGGGACGGGCGGAATGGGCGGTGGGGGGGCGATCCATCCATCAGCGACCACCTCCCCCGGCTGATTCATGGCAGCCATTTTGTGTCAAAATCTCACCACAAATCAGGGAGCAGGAGAGCGGCAATCAAGACCAGGAACCCTCGCGTGTGCCTCAGTGATAAGAGACTGACTGAGAGTGTGTTCAGACCTCACACACACACACACACACACATTTAGAACACTTTCACTTGCTCAAGTCAACAGCTGCTGTTTCCCGCCGCAGTTCTTTAATAATTCAGAGGCGGCAGGCGGGAGGCGGCCATGTTTATCTCCATGTTTGTTACCTCAGAGCGCCGTCGCTCACACGCCGCCCGCTGCCGTAACCTTTCAAAATTATTTATAAGCTTTCTATCAACGGAATGGAAAAATAAAACGTCCTCTTACAGGTTTCTGCGGGTGTTAATGTTTCCACCAGACTCCTTTTCTTCTTCTTTGGTTTTTATCACCTCTCAAGAAGCCGTCGCCGCCTTCGCCCAGATTCCCCTCTCTCTCTCTCTCTCTCTCTCTGCGTTTTAACGTGACGTCGGTGGAATAATGGCGAATTACCTCGTCGGTCTCTGAAAGAATCCCCCCCCCCCCCCCCTTCCCCCCTCAAAGTCAGGAGGCGCAGCGCTGCCAAGCAACACTGAGAGCAATTACTGTAACATTTCAACACCCTGTTCAGAGAGGGAGGGGGGGGCCGGGGGGGCCAGGGGGGGCCGGGGGGGCCCACTCACCAACCCGTACCACCGCTCATTTGGCTCCCATTACCATATCCTGCCGCAGCTCCGGCGAGGCCCCGGCTGTCACTGCCTCGTCTCGTCGCCTCGCCTCCACGGAAACGACGTCTTTGTTTTCATTTCCCCGGGAATCTCGAAAGCGATTGTTCGTACGGGCGATTTTCCCGCGACCCCGCACGAGCGACGTTGCGGCGGAGAAATGTGATTAAGTGAAAGGAGAGAGGGATTGTGGGATTGTCCCTCCTTTGCCAGTTCAGTATTGTGAGTGAATTGTGTTCAGCAGATAAACGCGGAGCTTCGCCGCCGCCGCCGCCTCGACCAGAACAAAGCTGCTGAATGTCACAAAGGGGGGGCGGGGGATCCAACGGGGGGCATGAGGCGGCACAGAGATGTGTTTCTCTCCTGCCATTTCATCTCACACACACACACACACACACACACACACACACACACACCCTCCCTCCTCTCTCCTCCCTGCTGGCGCTTGAGCCGTTTGTGGGTTTGCTGTTAATTGGATTCAGATTGCAGAGATAATGGCGTCTTATGTGCCCTGCTCATGGGCTGGGGTCTCACGTTAATACTTTTACCGTAGGTAGTCGCACAGGCGCGGCCGCAAGTGTGTGTGTGTGTGTGTGTGTGTGTGTGTGAGAGAAAACCGCTGTGCCACGCATCTGCTCTGCAGGCGGCGTCTCTGGCGGGGAGGAGGTCACCCAATCATTAACGCCCTGCGAATGATGTCATCCCGCCGCGCAGCCAACGCCAGTCAGCTCCCCCACACGTGTACGAGGAACGCATCACCGCCGCCGTCCTGCTGAGTCAGCTGGGTGTGTGCTGCTGTGCGCGTGTGTGTGTGTGTTTGCATGTGGATAAGCAGTGTGTGTTAACAATTCTGACACGGCGGCGCAAACATCTCTTAGGGTACGCGGGTAAATTGTAAAGCACACAGGAGGAAGCGTTAGAGGTCGATCCTGCCACATGTCTGAGCGCTGCGCTTAAGTGCTCGCAGTCCAACTGTCAATTGAAATCACTTTGAATAAAATTCCAGCTACTCGCCTAAACTGTCACCGCGCCGGGGCCGAGAATGTCAAAAGTAAAATTACAGTATAAGTTTACCGCTCACACACTTCCTGCCTGAGAGCCTCGGGAGAGAAGGAGAGGACTTTTGTTTCCTTGCTTTGACCGGACGACTTTGAGTAGAGATGTCAGAGAGACTCTTAGGTTTTTGTTTGTGTAAGAGAAGTGTGTGTGTGTGTGTGTGTGTGTGTGTGTGTTAGGGTACGACAAGAAAGCGGCCCTCGTTGGCTCTGGCGAGGTGAGGAATGAGAGTTTCCAATCGTTCTCAGAGAGCGGCCAGGAAAGATTCGCCACGAAATAAATGGCGAGAAACAAGAAACGGGTGAGAGAGAGAGAGAACGAGAGAGAGAGAGAGAGGGAGAAAGAGAGCCGTGAGGGGTGGTGCATCAAAGCTCGCACATTTGTTTTCGATTTCCCCCAATGAACCCTGAAACCAAATCAGAGCAACGCCATTGGACTAAAAAAAAAAACAAATCTGGCTGGAAATGCGGCCTTCCCCTCCGCCATCACCCTGTCCTCCCCCCTCTCACCCCCCTGCGTTCTCTAGAATAATATTTTCTCTCACAGGCACAGCACATGTTTGATCGCCCTCTTTTAGTACAGACGAGGTCGGCCTCAGAAGTTCCTCTCTCTCTCTCTCTCTCTCTCTCTCTCTCTCTCTCTCTCTCTCTCTCGCCCGCCCTCTCTCACCCCTGTCGCTGTCTGTCCCTTTCCCATGCTGTGCGGCCAGGACACACCGGGGGGGGGAGGCGTTCAGGGCTTCAGATGTGGGACCTGGAGGCAAACAGGCGTCCACTCCTCCATCTTAGAGGGTCACATCGTGGCTTGGGGGGCCGCTGCTTTCCCCCCCCCCCCCCTTCTTCAATCGATCCGTACGAGTCGCCCGCTCTCATTAATCCCACAGGCCGCCCACACGCAGGAATGTGCAGCGCGGGGAGAAATCACACAAGATGTAATTTCTCCCGCGTCTGCCGAGGCTGCAAGAGTCAAAAGTAGCAGCGGTGAAGAAAGTCGGCGGTGAAAAAAGTTCCAGAAGTTTTCCTCTTTTTTCCCTTTTTTCTTCCTCCCTTACGGCTTCTTTTGTAAGCTCAGAGGTTTTGGCGAGCAGCTTTCCCCCCCCTCGGCTGTCAGCGTCAGGAGATACCACGTGAAGCCTCCTCCCTTTGTTCTCCACAGCCGTGATTTACACCAGGGACGGGACACGGAGGGGGGACGGGGACGGGGACGGGGGGACGGGGGGGACGGGTTAGGTCAGGGGTATTGTTTGACTGCGAGCGCGGCATTCCAGATGAATTGTGCGTTTCCTCCGACGCATCTTGACCTGCGAGGATTAGCGAGCGGCCCGTGCCAGCCGTGCCCAGATGAACTCCTCAGGGAGGGGAGGCGGGGGGGGATAAGAGTCGACTTCCTGCCTCTCCATTGTCCGAGGAGAATATCCTGTTTATCAAAAGTCCCGCAGATGATCCGCAGAAGAAGAATGGCGGGCGACACCTTTGTCATCGCTCATACTTTGGGATGTGGAGCGACGCGGAGGCCGATAAGTGGGAGCCTGTAAACGGATAAACACATGACTGAGGCGCCCGATGACCACATGACCTTCAGCTAACTTCAGGACATTCAGAAGCTTTGTCAGAGTTTGTGAGTTTCTTGCTGCACGTGCGTTGAATCTCAGTCTTCCTCGTCTGTAACCCCCCCCCTCCCCTCGTATTTACGCGTCCGTCTCTCCGGCTCTCGAGGAAGCCAAATGTTTATTACAGAGCTCTCCTTTGCCTTGATGGATCACCGTGTAGAATTTACAGCACGACGGCTTATAAATCACCGCCACGCTGACCTTTCCTAATAAAATGGGAATCAAAAGCCAGAGCCGATTTGTTCGAGAGCTTGTACGTGAGGAAAAAAAAACAAGAGTCGGTGGAAGTATTTGTTGGACGGCTCTGGTAGCTCAGACGCAGAGCGGCGTCGCGTGATTAGCGCCGACAGAGCTAAAGTCTCCTGCTCACATGGAAACTGCAACTCAGTGACTAAGGAAGCCAAACTACATGCTAATGCCATGAATCCAAGCATGTAACCACACGCTATCACTGCATGCTATCACTGCAGGCTATCACTGCAAGCTATCATTGCAAGCTATCACCACAGGCTATCAAGGTACACTAGCACTGCACGCTCAGGTTTTGGAACTAAAACAGCTCTCAAAGTGTAATAAACCCCTGCGTGTTTAGGCTAAGTGCGTTATTGAGCGTGTTGCGTTAAATTAGGTAAACTGTTTGACGGCCAAAGCTGCCAGCCGAGTGAATTAACTCAGGGGCGACTTTTGCGAAAGGCATTTTTCAGGGCAGAGTCAGAAAGTGAAATTGGTTAGCGAGCTCCTAATGCACAAACGCCCTCTCCCCCCTCCTCCCCCCTCGTCTCCCCCTCTCTGTCGATGGGTGATTAGCTGCGAGGGGCTTTCATATTACGGCCAAAGTTGCAGGTCTCCTTTTCAGACGAGAGTCTCGTAAAAGTTCGGGAGGTTCACTTTTCTCATTAGGTCCGAGTCGGCTTCCATTTCCTGCACCAGCATGGAGTGGCAGGCCTTGGGTGACTGTTCTAAATGTAAATCATGGCTGAATGGAATTACACCGACAGTCAGACATCTGTATTTTAATTGGCCCCCGGCCCAACCCCCAACCCCCCCCCCACCCCCCACTCCCAATCCCCCCAAACCAAACCCCCCCACCCCCGAACTAACCAGCCCTTAGCAACAGGCTCCCACAAAAACATCAATTTATAGCTCTGGTGTAAAGAATACAGCCTGTGTGTGTGTGTGTGTGTGTGTGTGTGTGTGTGTGTGTGAGAGCCTGTAGCCTTCATGGCAAAAACAATATTTAGCGGATGAGATCACCGCTACCATCTCCATTGTAGCATTAGCACGAGGAGTCGGCCCAAAAATATTTCCCTTGGCCGCTTCCTGTGGGTTCCTGCGCCCGTCGGCGGCGCGTGTTTGTTTTGACTGAGCGCCGCTTATTTTCACTTTAGGCGATCTGGCGGCGGGCAGCTAATTGTGAGGGGATCTGGACAGAGCGCCGTGTTTGGAAGAGAGGGATTACTTCAGAGGGGTCGCTCTGGTGGAGGGCACAGCCTGAGCCCGCCGCCTCGCCAGGGGGGTCGGTGGGAAGAAATGAGCAGGAACGGAGTTATAAATAAAGGAATTAGAGTCATTGACGGGCAGATTAATAAGGATGAAAGACGAACATGCTCATTGATAATGATGTGATGGGAACAACGTGACGTGCGGTGATCGCAGACCTCAGTGTTGCAAGTTCATCGCCAGCAGAAAGCCACAAGGAACCACAGAGCGCTTTGTTGTGTTGAAAGGAAGACGCGGTCGGGATGGGCTGGAGCGGGGCCGAGACCCTCTGACTGATTTATGGATAATGGGGTTTGTTTTCTGTGTGAGCTAATTGTTCCAGGACAGAGAATGCGTGGTGCGTTAGGAGAGAGAGAGAGATTAGCCTCGATCAGTCTCCTAACTGGCGCTCACATGGCCACGACAGTCCGAGGCGACCTCTTGACCCGATAAAGTAACCAGACGAGGCCAGAACCCCAACCGGCCCTCCTTAGATCCAAACCCACCTCCCCAGATTTGTCGATTTCCTCCCGGAGCAAAGACGTCTCTGGTGGATCCTCGCCGGAATTTACTGTGTGTGAATAATCGTGCTATGGATTTTCCTTTGTTTGTATCCTTTCTTTGTGCCTTTATTTATTCCCCTTAAGTTTTTCCGCCCTAATCTGCCATTTGCCTCAGGATTTACGTCCCAGTATTGAATCCACCCAGAGAACCACTCAGCGGAATAAGTCCATTACTCACTCAATTACTGGAACAGCGCGGCCTGCTGGGTGAGGGGGGAGTGGGGGCGGGGGCAGGAAGTGAGGTCTTGCGGCTACTGGAGGGTTTCGGCATGTCAACGCTCTCGGCTAAATTCAGCTCGGCGTCTTTCCGCCGCTTGGTCCCCGTCGCGGCGCTTGGCGGCGGCGTGCTCGGCCTGCGATGCTTCCTGCCGCTTCTTCTTTGTTATTTAATCCGGCGTTGCGTCGCTCGGTGGTGATGAATATTAACACGGTGGAGCCCTCCCCCAGGCATTGTGTTGTTTTAAAGCTGTATGTACTTAGATACTTTAATTACAGGAGAGAAATGTGATTTATTACAGAGAGCGACGCGCTCGTTCCCCCAAGGCGGCGCTGAGCAGCTTGCCACTGTTGCAATCTGTGTGATACTGAGGAGCCGAACATACTGAGGGTCCCCTTCTTCTTCTACTCCTCCATGTAACCATATATGGAACCATCACTGGAAGAAATGATTTGCTTTGTGTGGGAATCCTCGGAGACTCACACACACACACTGGGTTCTCATATCTCCGCTCTCCGGCCCCGCTGTTTATTTCAGTACCAGGCCCTCCGAACACCATCTTAGCTTTCATGTTGCTATCGTATGGCGAGGATGGGAGGACGTCCCCCCTGCTGGAGTTTACGCAGACATCTGGTATTGTAGATTTTTGGGTCATGGGGCCCCGGCTTGGGAGCGAAGATGAGATATTAGCCTGTGGAGCGAAAGAGGGAGAGAGAGGTAAAAACAGACAGGAAGGAAAGGGAAGAATAGAAAGTGAGAGGGGGGAGAACACGTGCAGTTACACACACACACACACACACACACGTATGGCATCACCGCTCCAAAGATAATAGAAGATGACAGTCCCTGCTGTCTCCTAAATCAAGCCGCCGCTTCCTCGGTCTATTCGGTAATTGCAGAGAGTGCTGATCGAGTTGTTTTGCGGCGGCGAACGCACGGATAAACGAAAACAGACCCCTGGGCGCCGGACGTCACGAGGGGGGGTGGAGACTCGGTAGCAGTGGTGGTGGAGCGAAGGGCGGACTTCAGCTGGCGTTTGATGTGGACGGATGGAGAGGAGAGGAGGTGTCGTTTGTTACCATGACGTCCATCACACAAACACATGAAGGCCTCAAGCTGCACACTGAGGAAGTTGTTGGTCGAGGGTTACGTCAAGCAACAACAACATTAAAGGCCGAACCTCTCACCACGTTCTGGCTGAGTAGAGACAGAAGTGCAGTCTGTAAAATGTCTCGGGAGAAAATGTTTATCTACATTTGAACTTTGCTACATATTACAAGTGTGTATTTGATATTTTTATCAGCTAAGAATTATTACCGCGATAAGAGCAAAGTTGTCATTGGCTGATATACGCAGCCGTGACTGTATCTTGGCCGCATCAAACGCCTCTCCCAATTCCACACACAGCTGCTCATTTAGTATTTCCCACAGCACCTGAAGGCAACACGACAGAGTTCACGGGGAATTCAACCACCTAATCCAGAAACGATGGAGGGTGTGGTGGATTTAAACATGTACTCCAGCGTATTACTGTTTGGAGAAGTCGGGACAAGAAAAGGTAAACAAAGACAACAGGAAATCAAACAATAGACAGAAATCCAACAGCTTGGGGTCCAAATATTAAAGTTTTCATCTGTAAATCATTAAATCCTGAACTGAATTGCGATCACATCTGTATACCCCAACACTGCAGTATTTTGTGTGCATCGTTCATATTCACACCTACGGACAAGTCAGCGTCTCCATTTCACCTCACCTGCACATCTGGACGGATGTGGAGGCTCCGGCCGGAACAACTGGGGTTCAAACCCACAACCGCTTTGTAAGGCGATAGCCCCGACGCTGACTGTGATCAAGATTCTTAGTGTAAGTATTAATTTAAGTACTCGACTGTGCCGCTTGTGAAACTGAGAGACTTTAGAGGGCGAGTGAGCGAGATAGAGAGAGAGAGAGGGAGAGAGAGAGAGAGAAAAACAAGATGTGGAAGCTCAGCGGTCCGTTAAGCCACCGGGGCTTCAATCGCCCTCACGTAAAAGCCCCGCAGATTGAGGCTGCTTAGTTGCGTTATTCCCTCATGCGATTGAACGTTGGGACAAATACAGGAAAACTAGAAGGAGGCTGGAGTGCAGATTGCCGGAGAGTCGGGATGCAAAGACAATTACTGAGTTGTGGGCGCTGCTCTCTGCAAGCAAACCGCTCTAAGTCCATGTGGGATGTTGTGTCTTTTACTAATCCTCCCTCCTGGAAAAGTAGGACACACACTCGTGGAACGTCGCAGAAGTTGGAGGAATCGGGACAGAACTCGCACAGACTCTTTCTTTTCGCATTCCGGTTCTTCCAATCAGCGTGGGCGCCTCAGTGTGTCGCGTTCACGCCCTCTCTTGATTATAATGGCTTAATCCTGAGGTGATGTCGTGCTTTTGACCCCCCCGGGCAGGGAACGACGGAGTGCAGGTGACCTTTAGTGACCCGACAGGAAGCGAGATCATTCACTTAATCACGTACGATTCAGAGAAATACCTAGCAACCAGCAATTTACGCCGGAGAAACTTTCCTGTTTTGTTCGGAATGAAGCGCTGGTTGATTAATGTGACATGACGAGCGGCCAGAGGCAGGAATTGTGGGTAATAATCAGGAGGGTTGCGAGTGACTGACACCTTCAGCTGGCATTTCAGTTCTTTTCCTCTTTTTGGAACTTAATTAGAAACCCCGGTGACATTTATTAGCGTGTGGTAATTACGTGAAATAAAATGTGATTTCAGAGCTAAACCCCCACCCCCACACACACACACACACACACATACGACCCCCCTGCCCTCCAGCTATCACACAGAGAAATATATGTGTTCCATTCTCGTCTTCAGTAACACCTCCTTCCTACCAGCAGATAAGTCCGGTTGTTCCTTGCACGTGGTTCCCGTTCCCCCCGGAGACGACCCTCAGATCTGGACGGGCGCGGCCAGATGTGCAGCCCGGTTCAGTCTTAATGCCGGGTTTTTGAAAGCGCCGATCTCCTTTCCTTTCTCTGGTCTTCGCCATCAATCACGCCTCCGTCTCTAAGCCCTGTAAGGTTTTTACCGTGTGGCGTCTTCAGCTGGCTCTCATGTTGCTGCAGGAGAGAGGAGTCACAGCCTTCATCATTTTAAGGTTTTAACTGGAAATACCTCAAACTGTGAACTGCCAAATGGGTCCTTTCACTAAATTCCTAATATCTGAGCTAACATAACCCTGGAATGTCTATTCTCTGACTGAGGGACCATGGAAGCGTCCTTTCAATCTCACTCAGTCTGCTCGTCTGCTTGTAAATGTCAGTCCATCACCGCCACCAACAATCAGAATGGTCCAGCCATAACCTTAATCCAGTTAGCTTATTGATATTGCAGACTAGAAGAATCCCATAATGCCTCTGGGCAGAGCTCGCTCCAGGCCTGGGGATGCATTAGCGCGGCACATAAGAGGCTTTCCGGCTCCTAAGACACGGGATCGGTGCTGGAATCCTTCCTGTAAAATCAACATAAACTTACTTGACAGGCACGTTTGCAACAAATCACCTGCTGTTGTTGCTTTATAAAGTAAAACACTCTCTACTGTTGCATAATTAGCGGCTGGGTCTGTGACTGGCCGCAGAGAATTCAGACAAATGGAAGCTGGTGTGGCCTCAGAAGCTCATTGGTGGTCTCCAGGGAGTGTGTGAGCGTGTGTGTGTGTGTGTAAAGGAAGATAAGTTTAGGCGAGTGTGTAAACAATTTCAACCCTCAAGGCCGTCCGTCTTTTGGGGTAATGGATGCTTAACCCGCCGCCAAGGGATGTACGCTCCCCGCCCAGGAGCGCTGGAACTAGCTTGAATTAGCGCCAGGACCTTTGGCACAGCAATGTAAATAAGAGAGAGAGGGGGGGGCGAGCCAGGGACGGAGGGATGGGCGAGCGAGGTGGATTTACAGTGTGCTTTCTCTTCCCTATACCTCTGAAACCACTCAAGAGGTCGAGAGGGGGGAGATTTACGGCGCTGCACTTCAACGCTGCAGGAGACCCCGGAGGAAACGCAGCAACACGGTAAATGAGCCAGCGTGAGGAAGGAGAGGAGGAGTGTGTTCAACGCAGCAGCCCCCCCAGGAACCAGGGACACTGCATCATTAACAGACTAGAGCTCCGGTTGTTTTCACAAAAGTCGGTGGTCAAGTCGCACCGTCCTTGAAAGCTCAATGTGACAAAATCGATGGACGAGGCAGAGACACGTTCTCTCATCAAAAACTGACACAAAGACAGCAGGTCGTGACTCGTATGAAGTCTGTGTGTGTGTGTGTGTGTGTGTGTGTGTGTGTGTGTGTGTGTGTGTGTGTGTGTGTGTGTGTGTGTGTGTGAGAGTGAATCTGCAAGTGTAAGAAGACACGTGTGGAGAGTGTGAAGGGAGATAAATCAGGGCACTGTACAGTAATGGTGCGTGGGCGCCACAGAGTCAAGAGGACGCCCGGGTGTGTGTGTATGTTTCTTCTTCTTCATCACGGCTCTTCTCGCTCTCCCTATTTATTTCCAGCCCCGTGATGACAGGTAAGGAGGGAGGAAAGGAGTCGGGGCGTTGAGTCCCGGGGAAGGTGGGAAAACGTGCGCCTGGTGCAAACGCGGCGTTCCTATTCAACTCTCCGGAGGGAGGCGGCGGCGAGCGGGAAGAGGGAAACGAAAACTGGCGGCCGGAGTGTGTGAAGAGGGAAGTGAAACAGGTGGTGTCCTGACAGTGAGCGAGTAATTAGGTTCAGGCAGTGAGCCGACGCCTCACCAGGGGGCCTGCAGCTTTCCAGGTGCAGCCGGAGGAACACGGTCCTTTGTTTGGGATGTTTTCAATTCCCAATAACGTGTGTGTGTGTGTGTGTGTTTGTTCAAGTGTTTGACCCACTTCAAGCTCCGGCCCGAGTCGCGTTCTGGACCCGGTCGGAGCCTCAGCGGCGCTCACGTCCCCGGGTGAAGGCGAGTGAACGATGTGGCCTGAATCTTAAAAACGTCTTGCCGGAGTTTCTTGAATTATTTGTGAGTTTTATTGTGATAAATTGTGGCAATTTAGAAAACTGCAAGACTGCAGGAAAGAATGTGAGTTTGTTGGAGCCTGTTGGACCCGAAGGCACCAACACGTCTGCAAACACAGATTGATGGTGTTCAGAGTGGATGCGTCATGATTGGGTTGTGTTGATTGGATGGATTTGCATTTATTCCTAAAAAATGATTGAAATCAGTAGCAAGCGGTGACTTTACAGCGACTGGTTACTTTCTAAGGACGACTGAAGATACAGAACGACGGGGGATGCAGAGATCTGATCTGAGACGCTGCACCTGCAAATTAAGACGTTGGATAACTGAACTTGACTTACAGCGAGTGTGTGTCTGTGTGTGTACAATCTGTTAACCGGGCTGGTGTGTGTGTGTGTGTCGCGGCAAATGTGTTAGTTCACAACTTTACAACATGTTCCCCTTCTTTCTTCCTCTGCCGTGGCTTTAAACGGATCCGAGGGGGGAAATTGTATCACAAAAACCCAAACAGAGTGTTCCAGCGTCTCAGCTTGTTACGGAACTCACACCTGCCACCTCCACCGAAACGTCTCTGATTAGAACTGAAGCCTTCCGTCTCGCCTTCGGAGACTTCACCTGTCCCACACACACGGCGAGATGTGACGAAGACGCCTCTTTTGATGTCGCAGCTCTCGCGCACTTCAGTTTGATGGTAGCAGATGTCTCCTCACGCCATCTGCTCCGGCTCAGATACGGCGCCGGCGTCCCCGGGCTTCACGGCGCACGGAAAAACAAGCCTGAACAATTCCTCCACTCGTGCGGCGGGAATATCTTATCTGATTTGTTTTCTAATGCGTTTGCGGCGGCGCTGATGCTGCTATTGATTCAGGCTCCGTGCCGCCGCAGTGTCAATACGGGGCCGATGCTAACACGACTCGGGGAAACAGGCAGGCGGGAGGACGAGCTCTGCCGGAGTTATTAATATCATTGGTATTGAGCCGGCCGCGTCCTCAGATGTGCTTGTTAGCGTTTTGGCTTCTCTGCATCTGAAGGGGAGGGGGGAGGGGGGAGGAGCTGCCATATCCCTCCAATCCAATCAACGTCAGATCAGATTCCCCCGACTACTGAGTCCAGAATCCCAGGAAAAGGAGGATTACAGAGGCCCCCCCCGGTTCAGCCCGCCCGGTGACACTCGGGCCGCCCTGCCTTGAGTTACAGTGGAGATAAGAGACGCTCCTTCCAGCTGCGGCCTCATTCCCAGGCCCCTCCCCCTCCTCCGGCAGGATGCAGGGGTTAATGGCAAGTTCATAACACGACCTTTGAGAACGGCTTAGTCAGCGAGCGCAGCGCCGCCCCGACCTCCGCCTCCCCCGCGGCTCCTTCCTCTGCCTCAGACGGGAGGTTCCAAGGGTCGCTGCAGGTCGTCTCCGTATCAGACATGAATCAGCGCTGTCACTTCCTCTCTGAGCTCGTCTCTTCTGCATCTTGAAGCTGCGTCTCGTCCTTTTCTGCAGACCCTGTTCCCCCCCGCTGCAACCAGGAGGGAATCATCTGCATACATTTGTGAATCAACCAGCTCTCTCTCTCTCTCTCTCCCTCTCTCTCTCTCTCTCTCTCTCTCTCTCTCTCTCTTTCTTGTTTCTTGGACACTTTCCACCATGAGTCCATCTGCCAAACCTTCATCAGTGACCCTGTGTGTCGTGACCCCGCCGGGCGAGTCCAGCCTCCCGTGGACGAACATTAAAGACGCGGCGAGGTCAGCTTTCTTTAGCACTCTGACCTGGACGAACTCGATCTCCTCTCTCTCTCTCCCTCTCTCTCTCTCTCTCTCTCTCTCTCTCTCTCTCGCTGCCTTTGAACTTGAAAGAGCATCAGAGGGAATCGATGTCTCTTACACTCGATGGCACAATGAGTTTTCTAACAGCTGTTCCGCTCTGATTCCCGGCTGTACCGCTGCCAGAATATGCGTGTGGCCGATTCCGACATTCGGACTTTATCGATTCACTCCAAACCGCTCTTGTACTCGGAGGCGAACAGGCATGCTGGGGTCGACTCCATCAAGAGGGCGCGCTCTCTCGTGTTCGCCTCGTATTAAAACAACACCAGCGACATTTCCGCCAGAAAAGGCAGCCGAAAACGCATCACATCTGGCCTCAAGCTGGCCCCCGCCGAGAGCCCGGGCAGGTTATCGCCCTGGAGCGCAGCGGCGTTTCACATATGACGGCCGTTTGTCCGCTCCAGCCCTCGCCCCCCCGGGGAGGAGTCGGCGGATCTTTTACACGCTGTGGTTTGGCTGTAAAACATCTCTTTTCCTGCCGCCGACCGTGCGGCGGACAGCAGGAAAAGCTGCTGGGCGAGGGTTTATTGGCGTCTTCTGGACGAGCAGATGACGGACGCACGCACGCCCCTGCGGAGCGGCGGTGCTGTAAAAGCCAAAGGGCGGAATGTCGTATTACAACGCTGTTTATTTCTCTTGCATGTCGCGTATGATGTCTCTCTCTCTCTCTCTCTCTCTCTCTCTCTCTCTGTGTTCACGTCTCTTTTCTCCTCTCCAGATGTTCTCCACCCGTGCTCCCTCTGCCCTCGCTGCATAAAGGAACGTTTCTGTGGATCTCGTCGCTTTGACCTTTGACATTTATCATAACAATAACACTGCTCGCCTTTGACAAAGCTGAAGGACGCAGAGTGGTTTAAAGAAAGAAAGATTCAGGAGAAAAGGGCCCTAATGGAAAATCCATTCAGATTCAGTCGGCTGCTCCCATTTTCATTTATATTCTTTGTATTGTATATAAGTACGACTGTTCTCCTCGTATTCAAACTCACACTCAGAATTAGCATGACAACGGCCTCATATACTTCAAAACCGTTACATTCAAAACTCTTAACTTAACTTAACCGGTACGACTTCAGAGTATAAATGAAGTCCATCAGATTCTGATTTGACCTTGTGACCTTGTGACCCCGTTCCGCGGTCGTTCCCCGGTCGTGCCTCAGTCACAATCCGCTCGCCAGCCGCCTGGATGTCGGCGGATTGGAACTTCTCCTCCGTGAAGAGCGGCGCCCTCACACAACTCTTTCATGTCCGCCACTTCCCTTCATTCCATCCTAATCCTGCCGGTTATCGCTGCTCGTCAGCTTCTCGCCCCGAGGACATTGGACAGTGCGTGTGTGTGTGTGTGTGTGTGTGTGTGTGTGTGTGTGTGTGTGTGTGTGTGTGTGTGTGTGTGTGTGTGTCCTGACCCTGATCCAAAGAGAGGAGTAAAAGTAGAGCTCAGTACTTGAGTGCTGTACTAGACTATCTCTGTGCTTCCTTCTCTCCTCTCCTCTCTCCTTTCCTCCCTCACCTTTCCCCTCCAGCTGATCTGCTTGTGTCAGGCTTGTACTTGTTGTAAGTGCTTCTACTTTTAGTGCATTTGGCTCTCACACACAGCAAAGCAAAGATATTTGAGATGTGATGGTTGTTGTTGAGCTTTATGATGTCTCCATGTCTGATCACTCCTCTGATTGATTATAGATTAGATACCATTGAGTAGCTTTCAAACTAAACCCCAAATCCCACCACCGCTGCTGCCTGGTATGGAGGCCCGTTGACACTTCCTGTTTTGGCATTTCCTAATAAAAACAGGAAATTTGGCAGTCAGAACAGAGACGTCAGGTAAAATCCTGAGTGTATTGGATGAAATGAAGTGTGAGGTAATCAGCCTCTGGACACTTCCTGGATTGGATCAGGACGCTGGTCTCTCTCTGTCTCCGCCTGTTTCCATGGTATCGTGTGGCCGTTAGTCTAACATGTAGCTGAAGCCCTGCACGACCCTGAGAATTATGAAGAGGGAGAGAAAAGTGAATGAGTAATCGGGTAAGACTGTGAGGTCGCCGTCTTGTGTCTGATATAACGAGCAGCTGATGTAAACAAAGCTGTGAAAGCGAGGAGACGATTTACTGTGTGGATTTACTGGACGTCCTCAGAGACTGGACGTCCACAGCGATTCTACGTTCCTGCTCATCTGGGTGGACTTCGGAGCAGAATGGGCCTGCGGTGTGTTTGCTTGTTGCAGGAATGTGGAGCCCCTGTCCGCTTGGGCGTCCTGTCCTTGGGCGGCTTTGAGAGGACGGCCCTGTCCTAAGCCTTTAATCCTGCTGGTCCCTGACACGGGGGTACGGCCTGTGCGGTGTAAATCAGCGCTGGCCGCGTGCCAACACTTGAGTCCTAAATTGCGTCTCTGGTTTACTCTGCGCTTCAACATGCTAACGCTAACAGCCGCTGAGTCACACGCTCCACATTGTGTGTACAAATCATGTGAAGAGGGTTTGAAAGTCGGCATGTAAATACTCATGTGTGTGTTATGGTCACTGGGGTCAGGCGTGGTGCTTTCAGTGTCTCGGAAAGTAAATTGGATTTTTGATGTTTGTCCAAGAAGGTGCGGTTAGCAAACAAGACGTTCAACGGTGAGAGATCAGAGACAAGGACGAGGACAAGGACGTCTCACCCAGGAAGGTTGACAAAACTGAACGCAGGAGACACTCGCAGGATCAACACGGCCTAAAAAAGAGCGGCGATGTTGTGGTTACCTCATTCCTTCGCCCCATTGTAGCAAAATGTCACCACATAGGGAGGAGAGAGAGAGGAACTGTCACTAATTTGGTGTTTCATACCTCATTTTGTGTTTTCCTCGTTATTTAAACCACCGGTTATAAACGCGATCACAGGTTTGCCATTAAAACACAATCTGTTCTGCCTCATTTGCAGTTTTAAGCTAAATCAACAAGGAAACGCCAGCGCTCGCTCCTGATAGAATTCATTCACGCTCAGCTGCCGAATCCTTGGCGGTTTGGATAAATGAGCTTCCAATGCGTTTCTCCAAACCCCCGACTCGTGTTGTGCACTTCGTTTAACCCGAGCGAACACGTGAGCGAGGGGAGATAACGGCGAGACGACAAGCGGCGAAAAACCAACCGGCGGCCCGGATTTAGCGTCTCAGCCTGGCGCATCAGTACCAGTCTGACGCCAGAACCGCGGGGGCCCGGTCTCGGCTCAACCCCAAAGCCCCTCGCTCCCTCCTCACACACACACACACATAGACGGAGCTCTCCTGCCGTGCTAATCCCATTGCTATGTCAGAGTCAGCGTGGCGGGGACTCTGATCATGCTACCTGTCAGCCCCCCTGCATCGCCCCCACATCAGCGCTCACCAGGCTCAACGCAAACACGTACGGGTCCCGACATGGAGCCACACCAAAAATACATAGGGTGACCTCGCCCAAACCCTGCGGCGTGGCTAAACGCAAACACGGTGTTACACATTCCACACACACACGTTCAGTGGAGTGGGACCAAACCACCGGGGACAAATTAATAAATGGAATCCAGGAGAAAACAAAGCTGATAATGCATCACAGCTCCTCCTATAGTGTGTGTGTGTGTGTGTGTGTGTGTGTGCGTATAGAAAACACACCGAGAGATAAAGTTTAATCTGCTGCGTGTATGATGGATTAGATTTTAATAGCAGCGAGCGAGGTCGTACTCATGCTTCTCCCATGAATAAGCGAACATGGAGTCAGATCCATAAAGAAGGAAAACCACTAGGGAGGAATTATAAGTGCAAGTTCAACAGTCAGACTGGCTGTTAAAGTACAAGTAAACACGGTTTGGCAGGACTGAGGTATGAAGAAGTACAAGTGCAGGCTGAGAGGACCACGTGAGGAAGATGAAGGGAAGGAAGCAAGGGAAGGAAAGAAGAAACAAAATGGAGGAAAGCTAAGTAACAAATAACAGTTGGCGTCACATTTACACACCCACACACACACACACACACACACACACAGAGGAGGAAATGTACAAAATGTCCTCCATGTTAACTCCTGACAAGTTCAAGTAGCACAAATATGTTTCTAAGTGCCGTACTTGAGTCAAATCTACTTTCTACCTCTGCGTCTGCCATTTATCTCCTAAACACACCAACAGCTGGATCGGAAAACATTCCCACTTTCCACTATAGATGATTCGTCATTCCTTGTTTCTGGGTTTCTAACTCGTCTCGTCTCGTCTCTCTCTTCCACTCCGGCGAGGAGAAGAATGTGGAGGCGGCCCAACGCTTGAGCGCAAAGCAAATACGCTGTTTTCCCTTCTATTGCAGGCAGTGACAGGGAGAACAAATGGCAGGGTGCTGTTCTATCTGCACGCTCGCTGCTCGCCCCCCCCCCCCTCTCTCTCTCTATCTCTCCTCTCCCTCCTCCTCCTCTCTGCAGATGGTGAATGCCACATTAGATGTTTTCTTCTTACACATCAAACCAGAGGTCACAGCTGCACGGCTCCCAAACCAGCCGCAGATGTGTCGGCGCCGTTTACCTGACAACCGCTGCAGACGAGGATAAAGTGAGAAGAAGAAGAAGGAGCGGAAGAAGAAGAAACACGATAAAAAACACAATGCCATTTTGCCAGAATGCACCGGGGCTCCCCTGGGTGAGGAGGAGAGATCAGAGAGCCAAAGCAAGGAGAGGTTTGGTGAATTCTGGCTCTTTTCTCAGCACCTGCAGCTCCGACACGCCTCAGCCTCACAGGAGACGAGGAGACATTCTGCTCCGTCACTGTTTAGACGCTCAGTTTTTAATATTAACCGCCAAAATGATTTATTGATCTTTATTTTCGTTGGGAAGCCAGTTGTCGTACGCCGGCGTGCCGACGGGGAGGAGGCATTTTGTTTGGTCTGTGGGAGAGATTAACATGTTAAAATATGTACATAGCAGAAGCACTCAGCGTATTTGCATGATGAGGTCGTCCCCGGGTGAGACGGCGCTCTGCAGACACCCGTGCATTCTTCAATACGACTCCAATAATGACATCTACATCCCAACTCAAGCAGCCATCTATCATAACAGAGCACACGCACGTGTTCTACATGCCTGAGCCTCCATCATGAGCTCATCTGGACCCAGGACCGGACTTTAGATTGGATACAATTCCCCCTCCAGCATTCCCAGGATTCCAGTTTTAATGGATATTGCATTAATCACGCCTTAATTTATGATGATGAGAAATATTTACTCATCACAGCAAATTCCTGCATGTGTGATTACACATCAGACCACACGGGACTCAGGGTGATGTTATCTTCCCTGACAGAGGCATTAACATGCACGGATACGCCCCGTGTCATCGCCGTGTCGGCAAACAAGGACCCTCATCAAGATCGGCTTCATTCATCCCACGGGCGACATCACCGATGCATCTGACGTCCGCCGGAAGACAACGCTCCACGTTTAATCACCTGCAGACGTTTCTAATACATAAATAAAGAGAGACGGAAATGATGGACTTGAAAGATTCATGCAGGAGCTTTAATACGAGCCGGCGACACTGAGTGAAAACAGTGTTAGACGTTAAACACACAGATGTGAGCCCTTAAAACCACATAAAGACGCATCCATCACTTTCAGCCACATGTATGTCTGATCAATAATGAGTGATTTGATGTATTAAGGCAGAGTAATGTGGATAATTATTCAGGCGTGGCTGCAGGATGAGTGACTGGATCCTGGAGCGTCGCACGCTGGGATGACAACGGAGCAAATCCATATGGAAGCTTTAGATTCAGACACGTCGCCTTATGGCTCATCAAAGCAAACAATCTGTGCATTCCGCTGCCAGGCCACTTATTAAAGAAGTCGCTCGTCTTCTCCATACTTCGCCGTCTCAGAGGGAAACGGAACAGAACAGAGAACAGCAGAGACGAGCGGGAAAGTATTTACAGTGACAAATCACTCAGTAATCTGCTTCATATAGGCGAGAGATGCAACGCACAGACGGGAGAGAAGCCGGAGAGAATTAGTTTAAACTCCACCTGGAATCTTATCCAAGCACTCGGAAATGAGTGTGTGTGTGTGTGTGTGTGTGTGTGTGTGTGTGTGTGTGAGAGAGTGTGTGTGAGAATGTGTGTGTGACTCATTCTTTTCTTTTGGCCTCCAGGTGACAGAGGTAGTGGATATCATGACGTTTTCATCTGGTGTTGTTCTCTGTATCGACTCAGACGCTCAGGTTAGTCGTCGTCGTCTTCTTTGTTAAACAGGAAGTTAAAGTTAATCGGTTTCCTCTCCCGCTGCTTCATGAATGCGTCTCCATTCCCTCTTCTCATATTTTACTCCCTCTTTCTTCTTCCGTCTCTCTCAAACTGAGCACTGGGACATTTTCCTGAGCTTTCTTTGGGGTCTTACATGACACAGGCGGCTAAATTACCGGGCACTTTGAGCGCCGTCCGTCCGTCAAAGGCTCCGGAGTTAAAGGGAAAACCGGAGGGGCGGCGCTGCGACTGAGACCGGGAGTGCTTGTTTAAGAAGACATCAGAATGGATGTGGGTGAAATAGAACAACCTGACAACCTGGTATTCATGTTAGAGCGGAGACGTGATGATGATGTATGTTATTAGACACGCAAACACGCTAAGCTGGAGGAAAACCTTTAAATATTGTATTAGTCCTCAGTCAGGCTTATGTAAAGGGTGATGTGGGAGAAACACACACACACACACACACACTGGGTCAGAGACATGGTGCTGACAGTGAGTGTGCATTGATGTCCAATGGAGCCAGACTGGATGTAGTCTTTGACCCCGGCCGTCCCTGAGGGGGCCACGTTTGGAAAATGGCCCGATCGGTGTTTCCTCCCTGCCCGTCAGCGCGGCTGCTCCCGGCTGCCAGGAATACTGCTCCGGCTTCACCTCTGACCTCCCCCAACAGACCCCCCCTCCCACGCCAACCGCTCCGAGAGTCGCACAGTCCCACCCGGCCAGGCCACCGGAGAGGACGGGAGGCCTGTGTGGTCCGGAGGAGGACAGGCCGCTCGATACGGCTGTGTGTGTGTGTGTGTGCGCGTGTGTGTGTGTGTGTGTGTGTGCAGCCGAGCCAATCATAGAGCAAGAACGCATAGATCTGTGTCTTTATAGGTACTATATATATATATACTGTGTGTGTGTGTGTGTGCGTGTGGGTCCCCAAAGCATGAAAGCCTGTGGCCTGCGTGTGTGTGTGTGTGTGTGTGTGTGGCCAGGATCCTATCTAGGCTGTGTTCTGTGCTCCCTCTGTTCTCCTTCCTCTCCCCCGGGGGCCGAAGTTCTAATTACAACCAGTTTGTTTAACTGGAAACGCGAACCCAGGAAGCGACACGGTGCCAAGCCAGTTTGTCCCTCGATGGGATCGCTGTCTGCCGGGGACGGAGGAAGTAGCTACAGATCTTGGTTTGGAGGAACTTGCAGGACGTTGAGCCGTTGGATCTCAGATAAGAGCGTGGAGGAGGAGGAGGAGAAGTGTTTACCTGAGGAACTAAACGGAGCTGGGGTTTATTTTTAATCCACTTCTGGACAGTTCATGACAGCTGGACAGCGCTGCTGCCATGGTTACCTGCAGCCAGTGACGACGTTCACGGAAGCTATGTGACTTGTGGGCTCGTTTTATCTCCTTATCTAGTGTGGGGAAATGTTGTGATATTCTTCAGCATTCCCATTTTTAGCCGTCTCGTTTTGGAAAAGCGTTGTTAACGAGTGGAGACGAGTACGGACCAATCAGAAACTGACAGAAGAAGCAAGGGGTTCATCAATAATCACCAGGATCATCTGCCTCTCACACACTCCAGCTGTGTCCACGCTGCACTTCCTGCTCAGTCACCCTTTCTGTCTAGTAGTTAGGTCTTTTTCCAGTGTGTCTTTGTAATAATTGTCTATTGTCTGTATATAAAAAGCGCTTGCCTTCCTGAAGGTGACACTGTGGGGTACCTCGCTGTTGCTAGTAGCGACACGGCGCCTCGCCAGTTCATCCGTAATCGGGCGCATTAGCATTAAAAAATGTCAACTCATTCCTGGCGTCCATCATGCAGAGCAGGAGGAGATCAGCGTGCACGAGCGGGGAGCGAGGAGTGGGCGGTGATCAGGGTCGGGCGGAGCAGGCGGCTCCATCCAGCCGCCGTCCCGACTAACCCCCCCCACCCTGCCCCTCCACCAATTAGCTCCCGTATTAGCATATGCACTCTATTTGCATGAGCAACGACTAATTCCCGGTGTCAGCGCGCAGCTGTCGGAGCAGATTAGCCGCCGCTCCGTCCCGTCCCGTCTTATCTTCTGTTTTAACAGTGGATCGCAGAAGAGTTCCATCATCATCCTCACCTTCAGCTCCAATCCCGACGTTGACAGGAAGCACGTGTGCGAGGTTTGGATTGTCGATGTCGAGATAAAGACCCTGGATATGACTTCCTGTTGGCCTGTGCGGTGACTCAAGCTGTCCCCAACCTCCTTCCACAGGAAATACGAAACACAGCGATGTTTGATCGCATTCAGAGTCGCCGTAGAGCAGCAGAGTGAGAGCCGACGCCCTTTCTTAAAGTGGCTGATGTCTCTCAGAATGCGGCCTTGGGATCCTCGCCTCCATTCATCCTTTTCTTCTTCCTCTTCTTCTTCTTCTTCTCCGCGTCTCACATTAACATCCACATTGACATCAACATTAACCTCTCTCTCGCACACACACACACACACACACACACACACACACGATGCCATCTAACCACTTACCTTCCATTTTGACAACATGTGCACTTAACAAGACATTGCCAGCAGCAGCCAATCAGAATGAGCGTGTTAAAGCAGTCAGGCATATTAATTAGGATCATGTTAAGATGTCAACAGGAAACAGAGAAGATGGACAGGCTGAAGATGACGGCGTCTCTAACGGCGACATCATTTAAAGGCCGAGGAACCTTTGACTTCCTGTCTCATGGCGCTTTATGAAAACACAAATGAATCACTGGGTTTGATGTCAGAGTGCGTTTGCTCCGTCCCCCCAAACCTTGAAACGTTCCACGACTTCAAAACCGGAGGACGATTCAAACTCAATCATCAAATGCAACGACGGCGGCGCTTTATTAGCTGGGACGGAAAAAAGAACTGTCCCTGAAAATCCTTCCAACGCCAAGGAAAAGAGGAAAATTGGCAGACGTGTACGGCAAAGTCTCAGCGAGCGTCTGAGCAGAAGAAAGGTGATCCAGCAGGAGTGAGTCGTCTCTCATTAATGTAACCCGGAATAGCCATGACACAACGCTCCCAGCTTGTTAGCTTTGTTTTAACTGGGATCTCAGTGTCAACACCGTGAAGAACTGTCACCAGGCGCCTCTCCCTCTCTCTTCTCTTCTCCCTCTCTCTCTCTCTCTCTCTCTCTCCGGTTGCCATCGCGCTTTAATGTCGCACAATTAAGATCTAATCTGCCTCCACCGGCTCTCGCAGCTTGCGTGCCAGCCCACCGCTGATCAAGATAAGGAACGTTGGCTTTGATTTCCCGAATTACAGCGGAGAAGTACCGCCGTCGCCATCTCCTCACATTACCGTCGACACCGCCGTAATCTTTCATCCCGCTAATATTATACTTGGCGCGTGCCGCAGGTTGACGCACGGAATAAAGAGGGCAGGAAGAGGGAAAAGGAGGAGGAGGAGGAAGAGGAGGAGGAGGAGGCGGCGTTCCTTGGAAGGTTTTAGCAGCTTTTGTTCTGGTCTTCGCCTTTTCCATGATAAATAATGCATCTGTTTCATTAGTTTGTTGACTGTGAGGCGGAGCAGGGAACTCTGCTTTACCTCAAGGTCGTAAATCAACGTCAGGAAAAGGAACTCACTCACTGCAGTCCCAACATGCCTTGGCTCGGACCAGGAATGCCAAATGTCGGATTTCTGTTTTTTTGTGTGTCCTCCAGTCACCTTGCGAGCTTGTCACGCTTCACTAATGATCACAACCATGACAAATGTGTTGTAGGTATTTGGCAAACAGCAGTTGTTAGTTTGAAATTTGGTTTGGCTTTGAGAGACGAGTTTCAACTTCCAAAAGAGGCTGGCAAGTTCAGTCTGGAGAGCAAATTCCTTGTTTTCCATGCAGCTCACGCTAATGACCGGGGAAATGGCGAAGGCGGTGACGCTCAGGGCTGAGGGCCACAAGCGCCGTCTGCTTATTCTACGGATTATTTAAGATTATTTAAAACACATTTCACTTCCGATGTGTGTGTGTCTGTCTGTGTGTGTGTGTCCCGCCCATCCCATCTCTGACCATTGCCGGTTTTGGAACACATGCAGCTTTTGTCTCCAACTCACCATCTGCTTCCTCCAGCCACTCGCCCACATCGCCAAGGACTGGATCGCTGATGCCAATCTTTCCGTGGCCCAAAACGGAGGCGAGGCGTCATTCCGGCTGCACGCTGGCCTCGTCTCTCACTACGCGTGTGTGCGTGTGTGTGTGTGTGTGTGTGTGTGTGTGTGTGTGTGTGTGTGTGTGTGTGTGTGTGGGTCGTAATG